>NW_017729024.1:78465830-78466081 GCF_001723915.1 Gavialis gangeticus
GAGCATCATAGCCCAGCCTCTGGCATGGATCTTTGAGAACACCTTGTGCTCTGGTGTAGTGCCTGAAGACTCAAAGAAGGCCAATGTGGTGCCTACCTTCAATCAAGGGAGGAAAGTGGATCCAGCAAACTATAGGCCCATCAGCCTGACCTCTATCCTGGGGAAGGTCTTAGAAAAGTTTATTAAAGAGGCCATCCTTAATGGACTGGTCAACACAAACATCCTGAGGGATAGCCAGCATGGGTTTGTTG
>NW_017729024.1:78471081-78479234 GCF_001723915.1 Gavialis gangeticus
ATCACCTGGACAAGGGAGAAGAGATTGATGTCATATATCTTGACTTCAAACAAGCCTTTGATCTGGTATCCCATGATCACCTCTTGGCGAAACTGGCCAATTGTGGCCTTGGGTCCACCGCGATCCACTGGCTGGGAAATTGGCTCCGTGGTCAGACCCAGAGGGTGGTAATTGATGAAAGTCAATCGTCATGGTGCCCTGTGACCAGTGGGGTCCCCCAAGGCTCTGTCCTTGGACCCATATTGTTCAACATCTTCATTAATGTTGTGGACTTTGGAGTCAGAAGCGGACTGGCCAAGTTCGCTGATGACACCAAACTTTGGGGCAAAGTGTCCACACCTGAAGACAGGAGGACGATCCAGGCTTACCTGGACAGGCTCAGCAAATGGGTGGATGAGAACCTGATGCTGTTTAGCATTGAAAAATGCAAGGTTCTCTACCTTGGGAGGGAAAAATCTGCAGCATCCTTATAGGCTCTGCAGTGCTACAGTGGCTAGCACTACAGAAGAAAGAGACTTGGGGGGGTCATCATTGACCACAAGATGAACATGAGCCTTCAATGTGAAGCTGTGGCTAGTAAAGTGACCAAAACACTGGCTTGCATCCATAGATGCTTCTCAAGCAGATCCCAGGACATCATTCTCCCCTTGTACTCAGCTTTGGTGAGGCCTCAGATGGAGTACTGTGTTCAGTTTTGGGCTCCACAATTCAAAAAGGATGTGGAGAAGCTTGAGAGAGTCCAGAGAAGAGCCACGTGCATGATCAGAGGTCAGGAAAACAGACCTTACAGTGACAGACTGAGAGCCATGGGGCTCTTTAGCCTGGAAAAGCACAGGCTCAGGGGTGATCTGATGGCCACCTATAAGTTTATCAGGGGTGACCACCAGTATCTGGGGGAACATTTGTTCACCAGAGTGCCCCAAGGGATGACGAGGTCAAACAGTTATAAACTGCTGCAGGACCATTTCAGGCTGGACATAAGGAAGAATTTCTTTACTGTCTGAGCCCCCAAGGTCTGGAATAGCCTGCCATCAGAGATGGTTCAAGCACCTATATTGAACACCTTCGAGAGAAAATTGGATGCTTATCTTGCTGGGATCCTATGACCCCAGCTGACTTGCTGCCCTTCGGGTGGGGGGCTGGACTTGATGACTTTCCGAGGTCCCTTCCTGGCCTAATGTCTATGAAATCTATGAAATGTCTATGAAATCTGTTCCCAGGGCCTCCCAGTGGATTTTGTGTTACCACTCTTATCTTACCATAAGATATTTGGGATCTTTGTGTTTGCATGTAACAGAAATTAAAATTTTATTTTGAGTTCACATAGGTCTGTTTCAGTGCTGACAACACATATGTAGAATATAGATATATCATAATGATGTTTCTGAAATTATCCTGGAGGAAGCAGAAAAAAATGGCCAAATGAGTCATTTATAGGTATAGCTAGGGCAACATAAATCTTTACGAAGGGGCCTAGTATGTAATGTATTCTCATTCTTGGAAATTAAGAGATGTAATGCATTCTTTTTTCAATGTAAATCAGGAACTAAGAGCAATTAATTGCACTTCCCTATTGCCAAGATATAGCAGTACCATTTCCCCAAACACCCATAATAAAACTCTACAATGTATAATTTATCCATAGCCTGAGTCAGCCAAGAAGCGGGGAAAGCCAACTGTATTTATCTGAGAACAAAACTATTCAGTAAATGAAAACGTCTTTTGGACATTAAAAGGCCAGTGTTCTTTTGTCTATGTTAAATGAAAGTGTACACTTTCCCCTTTTTCCTGTGTATAACACTAGTTAATATTCATGGTAGTGGTATATAACTGAGAACTTACTTTCTACACATTTATTTACTTCAGCATAGGTGCCATATTTCCAATAGTTTTGTCATGTTGCTTAACATCCCAGTAACTCTCATGTGACATAGCATAAGACATGGCTTCTTTTAAAACTCAGTGCAAGTTTGGGAAGAAAACAAAACAAAACAAAACAAAATAAACTTTTTATCTTCTGCATCTGATTACAGTCTTTCCTTTGCCATTTTTAGTTTTAACTCTGAAACTTATTTAAATGGAATGCGAGAGTTTATCATTTTATTTTGTATCTCTTTGTGTATTTTCTGCTATTATTACACCGTTCTAATGATAATTTACCTGGCAGATGACTAGAAAACAATAATCCATCATTCTTTATTTACCAGTCCATTTTTCTAGTGGCACTGGCTGTCTTAAGTGTCTGAAGTCTGTGCAACAAGGCTCTTGGGGCATGTCCTGGTTATGCTGGTTCTTGTTAGGAAGAGAAAATACCATAAAAACACCTTTCTATTCAGTCATGCCCATGGTGTGCCCCAAGTCATGAACAAATGTAACATAGCCAACCTAATGAGGTGGGCAGTCCCAAGTAGCACTGGGTGCATCATGAGCATGTGCCAGGAAGTGGTTACATTGTCTTTTTTTGACATGTAGTGAGTCATTGTATTTTCACAGTGGTGCTCCATGAAATTTGCTGTTGGATCCAAATCACCTATGAGGGAGTGTTCTACATTAGTGTAAAATAAGAATATTATATTTAGTTTTGCTTTATTTGTAAAAATAATGCGGATCTGTTACTTTCCTTTCCCACATTAACACTGAATACCATTGTACATACAAGTGGACATTTTTGATCAAATGTAAGCAAAACAAAAGAAAATTATCTTTGGCTACTGGAATATGTAGCACAATATCATAACATATTAACCTTTTGAAATGGAGTTTCAGTGGAGGACAAGAACCGTACGTAATGAATTGTCACACTCAGTACCAACTTGGGAGTTAGTATTACAGTTTTGAATAGCAATGAGATTTATTAAAATGTAAGGATAAGGAGACTATGTCTACAAGGTCATATAGTTGTTCCCATGTCAGGATATGTAAGTATCATTAGCACAATGAAAAAGTTAATACAACACTGTTAGCTCATAGTCAGCTTATATGAATAAACTTTCTAGGGCTGCTAATTGAAGAGCCTTATTCACAGAAACAATATGTAATAGTAAATTGATACAGGAAACAGGAATTTCATATACAGACTATGCAGGGATGTCTTTTGGAGAAATCAAATATTAGTCAGCTCATATGCCAATACAGACCTATGTAAAATGAATATTAAAACAGGGCATTTCTGACTCAAGCAGTAGTCAAAATGACACAGGAATATAACTGCCTGTTGTAAGATGTGAGGAAATGTATATGTATTAATGTATGTCCAAACTGAAAGCAGACCTGTAGGATTTCCTTCAAGTACAATATGTATTGCTAAGTTCAGCACCCACATTTCATCTGACAAGAATCTTCCTTCTAATTCTTCTTTAAAAAAAACAGATTAACTTTAAAATCTATGATCTTTCTAAAAGAAAGGAAATGCTTCTTTTATCTTTGATGGCAAAAGGCCAAGCTGTACCCTTGGATATTGGATATCTTTGCCCATTTGATTTGCCATTTGTTTGAGGGAACAAACTAAACTACCCAGCTTTAAAACTAGCAGATGCTTATAAACATTAGGGTAAAAAAGTTGACATGAATTCCTGCAAGTAAATATACATACATCTAGGCTAAAAACAAATTTTGCATTGGTTCCTGGAGAAGCCATTTTATCCTGGGGCAAAGTGTAATTGTTCAGTCATCCAGGTCCATAGTCCTGGGGCAACCCCTCGAAAAATTCCCAGGGAAAAAAGTGTTAACAGTTTGTCCTGAAATATCACAAAGTGGGTGCCTCTGTATATGAAATGAATTTGACGCAATAAACTCTGGCACAGTTAGTGTTGAAATTGATTGCTCCTGGGTGCAGCATTTACACATACACCCAGGGCCACAGTACATTGAGCTGAGGCAGAGCAGCCCTGGCTGGCATTGTGCCCCGGGGGTCAGCCTGCCAGTCTGGCGCTGCTCTGACCTAGCTTAACACGCTGTGAAGGGGCTGGCTGGGGCACGAGGGTGCTCCACTGTCAAGTTAGCTGACAGACATCCCCGCACTGAAGCACCCTCATGCCCCAGCTGCCCCAGTCAGCATCTACACATGTGTTGCAGCAGAGTAAATAACTCTGCCTTAGGATAGTACTTGTGTTGAGCAGTACTATCCTACGGTGTATTTAGTAATTAGTGTACTGCAGCCTAATAGTATGTGTAGATGCTTATGCTTTACTACATAGCTAATTAGTAATCTCTGAGATCATTTTTGGGTCATTTTTACTCTACTGCGTAGTAGCAATGACCTACTGCACAGTAGCAACAGCATCATGGTTAGTACCTGCCAATGTTACGTTGCCGTAGCAACAAGCTGCATCACCTTGTTGCTATAGTGACATAGTGTCTTGTGTAGACACACGCAGTATGTTTGAATGGTTGTCCCCAGATTTCCTCACTTAATGGTAGAAAAGCAGCTCTGCATTCAGATTCTCACTAAAACCTGATTGGAAGGGCGATGCATACACAGCTATCTCAGGAATTCTTTTGTTTCAGGACAGACACAGGCACAACTGGTCCCAGGACAAATGCAAGCTCTGTCCCTGGCCTTATGGATACATCTACAACAGAATAGGTATTTAGCCGCCTAAGGCAGCTTTTTCATGGGAAAACTGCAATAACATTAGAAGTTAGCATTAGCACAGGTGGTTTTCCAGCATATGTCCATATTATGTATCATTCTAATCAGTTTATCTTTTCTCTTGAGCAAAAGTATTATTTCCAGCAGTTTTAAAGCAAATTGTGCTCTGCCTTCTGTTGTTAAGTATTAAAGATGCTTTCTCTTAGAATAAAAAGTGAAAAAAAAAAGTTGAATTTCGTAATGCTGACTTTATTTACAGTAATTTCAAGTAATTTCAGAATAGAGAAATCACCAAGACCTATGACCCATGTAATTTAAATGTAAGGTACATTTTTGTCACCTGATTAACCCCACATCCACTTAGTGAATGAACCAATGCTAAAGCATTCTAGTTAATCTTGGCCTTTGCTTCACCATGTTCTTTGTTGAAATGATGGAGTTTTGTAGTTAGTTTTTAGCCATACGTTATTTTCAAATGGGTTGCACAATCATTGCTGATTTGGTAGCTTGGCTTGCTTAAAAACTGTCTTTTTTCCCCCAATTCTAGGAAGGATTTCTGTGTACATAAAGATGAACCCTGTGATACTGTTGGTAAGTAAATGCATAAAAAAAACCCATAGTAAGATATATACAATCTGCATAAGTCAGCATTATATGAATACATATGCAAAGTTTAGTGAACACCTCAACGTCTATGGATGCATATTTATAACTAGTTCGAATGCAAAAGCTATTTAAAATGGCGGTGATAAACTGCCTGAATTTGTGCCCATTATTAACAATATAATATAAACATGTGAAAATGTTTTGAAAATATTCTTCATTTTAATAAATCTTTCATAGCAGTTATTTTAATGTCATCCTTGTAACACATTAACACTGAATTTTTAAATGCATTTGTTTATCTTATTCTTAATTTAAATCAAATGTGTATATAATTTATTTAAGATATTTCACATTTCTTTTTTCTCAGAATATGCCTTTTAAAAAAAAGATATTATGTACTGCATTTTAACAACATAATAATATAGTTTTCAGGAATATGTAAGTAACCTGGGTGTAAGACATTTTCAGTAGATGGATATACACTTAGTGCACTGCAAGCTTACTTTTAGGGTGACATTGTCCATATTCCCTATATTTAGAATGTAAATGTAAATACTGCAGGTGTTAATTGTCCCATTTTAATGGCATTTATTCTCAACTGTGTATATATTTAAAAGTCCATCATGCTAGAGACTGTGAATGGAAATCTGTTAACTTCTGTGTGCTAAAAATCGTAGTTTTCTAGAAGTTGTGTTTTTGGCATTTACACATAGGTTGCAATTCTGTTAACCCTGCAATTGTGTATGTATAAACATGTACACATGAACTGAGCATGATCAGTCAGCTTTGCACTGGCTGTGAACATGCAACTATGAATGTGCATACCTGAGGTACATTTTTGGAAAAAGGTGGTGGGTGGACCCCCACAGTGCTTTAACCACCACGCCACAAATCAGACATACAGTCTTTCCAGTGCTTTTCTTAAAGCTGAGCCACTGCACATTGTTTTAATATATAGATGTAGAGTAGTGGGGAAGTTTCAGTCAAGGTTCTAGCTAGAATCCAGTGAGGGGGCTTGCTGACTTTTAGGGAAGGAGCCATCACACCGAGAAATATACTCTGCAGTTTGTTTTCTTCTTTTTGGCCGCACATATCTCCCTAACCTGTAGTGTGGTGGTTAAAGTACTGTGGTGGTGAGTTAGGCACAAGTTCAATCACCCTCTGGGCGAAGAGGGACTAGAATCTGGATCTCCTGCTTTCTGGACAGATGCCCTCAACATCCAGTGCTTGGGGCTAAAATATGGGAAGGATGCTTTCCTCTTATAATACCCATTTTCATGATTTGGGTACATTTTCCTGTCCACAGTGGACCCATATACATGAGCAGATATGTATGTAGCCAGTGCATAGTTTTCTACATATGTGCTACATATGGACATGCTTATGTGTTCACAGGCCACATGTACCTGAGACGCTTACTGCTTAGTAGCTTGTTACTACTGTGCAGTAGTGCTGTGTGGCATGAAACTGATGTGATGCTACTGCACAGTAGTAACAAGCTACTGCTCAATCAGCATCGCCAGGAACCTGTGCTGGGATGCTACTGCACAATAAGGCCAGTTACTGCACAGTTATTTAGTACTTGGGTATGCAAATATTAAATGACTGCATAGTAACAACTGCACAGTTGGTGTCTCATATAGACGTGGCCACAAGTGCAGGGATAATAGAATTTCAACCTGTCTGTAAGTGCCAAAAATGCTACTTTTGTCAATCACCCTAGTCTTGAGAAGGTGACTGGAACAGGAGGGAGTAGGGTAGTAGCAGGCCTAATGTCTGCATTTTTAGCAGTGGAAATTTCTGATAAATTAATGCCTATTCATAGCTGTAGTCCACAGTGTGTACCATTTAAAAGTGGACATTTTCCATCTACAGCAGTTAAGATCTGATACTCTTTACTCTAGTAGGAAAACTGTTTAATACCACAACTGCCTCCCCCTTAGCTTGGTGGGGGGCATCTTAAATGAGCAAAACTTAAGTAAGGTCAGTGGAGTGGTACTTTTTTATCCCAGGTTTGAATTTTGCTCCTGGCATCTAAGGTAGAATTCTTCAAGCGGAGAAACAAGGCTTCAGTGTACTGGTCTCTTCAAGAAGATTAGGAGAATGCAGGTGGGCCTTTTAACAGTTGTAAATATACAGTGATACATGATTGCTTTCTGTGTGGTAGCATAGAATTATGGGTTGTTTTTGCTAGGTTCATAGCAGTTTTAAAATGAAGTAAAGTTTTGAAGAAAAGTCCTTGTTCTTTAGTCTGCATCAGGTCCTTTCCCCTCACTGATTTTAGTGTTTTCTTCTTTACTTTTTTCCTTACAAATCTGTGGAGGTATGTTTGCATGGTACATATGAGCAAAAGGCATTTAAGTACTAGGGTCTGTTTACCACAACAGATAAGATTTGGTAATGCTTCCTGTTTCTTCCACTTGTTGGTCTCTTGTTGCCCTATTTTTTTGTATAAGTTAGCTGTCCACCTCAGGAAGGATCGCTGCAAGAACCCACCTGAACCATGTCCTTTTGCTTGCTGAACAGCTCCTCCTATAATTTCACTGTGGATTTAGAGAGCATGAGGGGGAACAACTGACATGATCTTAACAGCTGTCCAGCTGGAGGAAAAACTCTGCGAACAACATAAACATCTCTACGTGGCCTTCTTTCACCTTACGAAAGCCTTCAACTCTGTCAACCAAGAAGTGCTGTGGAGGATCCTTCTGAAGTATGGATGCACACTGAAATTAGTCACCACTCTTTGTCTGCTCCATGACAGTATGTGAACAGCAGTTCTCAGTAATGGATCTATTGCAGATCCCTTTGAAGTTAAAACAGGAGTTAAGCAAGGCCATGTCATCACTCCAACACTGCTCTCAATATTCCTTACCATGATGCTACATCTGACCACCACCAAACTTCCAGTCAGAGTGGAGCCAAAAGGATGGTAAGATATTTAATCTCAGCTGACTGA
>NW_017729024.1:78484234-78484623 GCF_001723915.1 Gavialis gangeticus
GCACACTGAAATTAGTCACCACTCTTTGTCTGCTCCATGACAGTATGTGAACAGCAGTTCTCAGTAATGGATCTATTGCAGATCCCTTTGAAGTTAAAACAGGAGTTAAGCAAGGCCATGTCATCACTCCAACACTGCTCTCAATATTCCTTACCATGATGCTACATCTGACCACCACCAAACTTCCAGTCAGAGTGGAGCCAAAAGGATGGTAAGATATTTAATCTCAGCTGACTGAGCGAAAACTGAGCCCCCCCAGACCTCAATCATTAAGCTCCAGTACGCTGATGATGCTGAAGTCTGTGCTCACTCAGAAGCAGACCTTCAGGCAATCGTTGACATTTATACCAAGGCATACAAGAAAATGGGACTGACGCTTAACATTCAGA
>NW_017729024.1:78484634-78490979 GCF_001723915.1 Gavialis gangeticus
CTGACGCTTAACATTCAGAAGACTAAGGTCCTCCATCAACGAGGTTTAATAAGCAGTCCTCAGCTCTGGTAATCCAGATCCATGGTGAGACACTGGAGAGCACTATTTTCTGTAAAGTGCAGTCTGAGGAAACAGTATTAAAAAATCATGACATGAGATTGGAAACTAAGCTCATGGTTTATCAAGCAGGTTTAAACTCCACCTTAATGTACAGAGCTGAGATGTGGACAATGTACAGGAGACACCTTAGGTCATTGGAGAAAGTACTATCAATGCTGCCTGCAGAAGATTTTTCAAATCTAGTGGGAAGATGGACGCACCAACTTTAGCATCCTCTTGCAAGGCTGATCACATCTTCCAGATATCCGATTCCAGATGCCCAAAGCAAGTTTTATTCTCCCATCTCAGTCAAGCCGTACATTTAAGAGAAGGGCAGAGAAAGCACTTTCAAGGATGTCCTCAAGGCCAACTTGCAAAAGTGCAACATCAACATGAACTCATGGGAGACTATTGCCCAGGACCATCTCAATGGAGGAAGATTCTGCTGCAAGGATCTCAGTACCTTGAAACCTTACAATAACAGGAAACAGAAAAGCTGCAGCGGCAGAAACAGCATTTCGAAGACCAAATCAATAATTTAAAGCCAAGCATCCTGCACAGAAACACATGCCTAAGTTGCAACAATGGCCTATCAGTCTTGGATCAGCCTCATCAGACATCTTTGGACCCACAGATAAGATAATCATGGAAGACAGTCATCCTTGACTGTGAGGGAATGCCAAAGAAGAAGAGTTTTTTGTAAGTTAGCAAGAGCTAGTTCACACTTGTTGTTCCTTCTTGCTTTGTGATAGTGAGAATTCTTATTTATACCCAGAGAAGGAAATTATCTGACAAGTAAAATCTTTTATTTTAGTGTTTATTTTCAGACTGATGATCTTTTCTATAATAGTGACAGTGGATCTATGTTTAAGAACTATTCATGAGAAACTGCAGATGGACGTTTCAGATGAGAAGTTGTATGTGGCTGCATCTGAAGTATAGTTTGTCTGGACGTTGAACCTTTGGCAATTTAAAATTTGTAGTATAACGGGATGCTTAGAAAAGTCTTGTCTCTAAATTTCACCTTTTAAGTCAATGTACTCAAAAGAGTTTACTTAAAAAGAGTTATGTTCTGCAGATCTTTATAGATACTCTCTGCCAAATTAATTGTTTCTGGGCCTGTGTCTGTGGTGTATTATATACAGAAGGTCAACTGACAAAATGATCCAGACCTAAGGGGTCAATCAGCAAAGTTATGTAATGCAGACCAAATCAGATATTGCATCAGTGATAAGTATGTGGAATTTTGTTGAACTAATGTAGTGTTGATTAGAATGAAGCAGAGGTCTTTGTTGAGCTAATTTGACTGGGTGAATGTTTGTTCACTGGAACACAGTTCAGTTACTTATATCCACCATAGTGGATATTCTTGATGGCTAGTTATTTCTTTAGGAATTGGCTGATATTTCCTATGTTTAGTTTTTCCTTTATGACTTGTATTGTGAGCATACATAAGGCAGGATGGTCCATTTCCTGTGGTCATGTATTACATAAATTCTTAATTGTCCAGGGATGTAGCTCAGAATATTAGATGCCCTGATCCTCTGGAATATAATTTTTCCATAAAATAAATCCATTATTCTTGCCATGCACTTTGGACAATATTATGGGACCTGCCATGCTGCTAGAAGGCTACATCACTTTCAATCAGATGTCAGTATGATTTGGTAATTAGTCCGAAGAATGGGGCTGAGGACTAATGATAATGTTGTGCCTTTCTGTTTAGTGGCAAGAATATTACTTCATGCTGTTCAAAATTTTTGCTTGGCCAAGAACAAGATTATTACATCAAAATTTTGACAACTGCAGAGCTGGAGAGACATCTCTGGGGATGCTTTTTACTGCAGGGGTATGCTTAGTTCAGCATCTTTTGATTTTGGTTTTGCTAGATTCTGTATACCAGAAAGATGATTTGGGGTTTAGATTAGATCATAAGCAACTGTTTGATAAAAGGTAAGCAAAAGAAGTTTGATCTTTCAATAAATCATCATACAGTATGTTTATAGGCAAAGAGAGACGATGCATTCCAGGAGTGCTTAAGTTATAAATTATAGTATTTGCCAAATGAAGTCGATGAAAAATGCTAATGTAATATCAACTGAAAAATTCACAGCTGCACCAGGTTGAAGGGGGAAAAAAAACACCATGAACACACTAATACTGATACTCATCTACGGTCGCCAGGAGAGCAAAAAGTTAGTTTGTGCAAAGCCTAATGCAATTGTACATGTTACTTCTCCTACATGATGCTTACAAGGTGTTCTTTCCAGCATATTACACAATCCAGAAACAGAGGACATATGAAAGGAACACTGAAGGATGGATTGTGTTATTGGGAGGTTTTGTCATGTTAAATTATAATTCTCCTCAGTGATGGTACTAAACCATCACCAGGTTTGGTGTTTATTCATTAAATGCCAAGAGTACACAATATGTTTTAAGACTGGACATGACTACCCATCTTAAATAAATCAATATGTGCCAGGATTGTGTTTTTTAAGTTTGCATGTATTTGCGTGGCAACAAAAACAAATTTCTAGGTAACTCATATTTTGCTCTACTCAGAAGTGCCATGAATGATTTCTCAGTAAATATATTATTTTATTTTAGAAAAGCCGAGTGTTTTACAATTATTTGTGTGATAATTTTATGATTTAAGGTGAACGTTAACCAAGAGCTCTGTTTACACAGGAAAAAAAGGTTTACCCCAAATCAAAAACAGGTGTTGTCAGACCCCTGAAAGATTTAATTTCACTCTTGATTCAGGAACAAAATACATGGTACAAATGACTCAGCTATTGCTTTCATGAGGGCCTTGAATGTTATCTACATCTCTAGGTGAAAGCATATGTGGGTATGGGAAAAACTGCAATTTTAATCATACTTCAAGAAATCATTTTATCAAGTTTATGTGGTTTAAAATCTGAGTTTTTAGGTCTTACTCAGAAAAAAAAAGGAGGAAGAAAAAGAACTTTACAAATCTGAATCAACCAAAAATGTGTTAATAATTATTTTACAGCAAGAAGAGTCTTTTGGAAAGAGATTTAATTTCCAAAAATGTTTTGGATTTTAGAATGCAGATTTTTTTCTTCTGTTTTTCAAGCTTCTGTTATTTACTGTGGTGTAGGTATAAATGTTTGGAAAGCTCTGCTATAGTAGAGTTTTGGCTTAGGTTCTGATTTCATGTTGTATAAATCCAAAGGAACATCAGTCCCTTTCTGCCTTAACTGATCTCAGTTTCCAATAAAAAAAATAGCCTTGTGTGTTGTAAATCAGTATAGGTCCTTTGGATTTGGTGGAACTCTCTTAATTTTCAGTATTGCCAACTTTCATAGACTAGGTAGAACACATCCTTGCTTGACACTTACCATGCTGTGTGTCTGGATTCAAATTCATTAGACGCATGTGCTCTTAAATGTCCCCTAGTTTTGACTGGCTGTAATACTCTCCCTTCTACTGGCTTCCATGGCCCTGTTCCTAGGCACAAGCTCTTTGTCCATTGTCCACAGAAGGACCAGTGTTGATCCCCATGACTTATTTTAGAAGTTTAAGTACAACCTTTTGGGAACACAGTTCACTCTTCAGGAGCACACATGACACTTGAAAGAAACATTCACTGAGCTTTGTAAAGGGTCTTACATACGAGGTCTTGTGATCTTTGGTGTCTTTGCTAATGCACCAGCTACTAGAAACAAATGATTGCATGAGAATGTTAACTTCAACTATTAAAAAAAATAAAGGTTTACTCCTAACAGTGGTAGAGAGAAACTTGAAAACCTGTACAAGTGTGTACTGCAAGGACTTGCAAACCATGAAAATAAATAAACCCGTTACTTTTGGCTAGTATCCTGTGTTCTGGATACATTACAAACTGAAAACGCACTTGGATGTTATGTGAGCAGGTGGTGTTAAAAAATACTGAGAGAGAAAAAAAATCAGTTTCCCCCCTCAAATGTTTGTTTTGATCATTTTAAGGATTATTGATTACAATAAAAAACTATACATTTTGAGATGTAAATTAAGTTGTTTGTGTTCCTAATAGAGCAACATTGTCATTCTGTGTCACTTTCACCTGAAAATTGAATTTGTCCCCTTCCAATAAGAGTGGGTAGAACAAATTGTTTTTTCATGGACTGGCTTCTTGATCCTGAATTTGGATTCTGCAGATGTTTTTTTGTATCCTTTGTGTGTATTATCCTATTCTATACCCCTCCTTGGTCTTGTGGATGGGATGAGGAGTGTATGTATGTGAGCAAAAGCTTGCCTTTTCTGTGGCCTGGTTATTCCTTCTACTGTTGTCTTCATTCTTCTGGGTTCCTTGGAAGAACAGGAAGGACGCAAGCTGCCTGAGATTTTAATGCTTTCTTTCTGTATCAGGCTTTTAAATGTACAAAAATAAATCCAACTAACAGAGGGAAGTGCTAGGTTTTTGCTAGTACTGCCAGTATCATTTTAACTAATATTAACCATTGTTTTTGGCTATTAATTATCCAGCATAAAAGGCATAAATGGCACAATTTCTTGAGATTGAATCAATGACATACAGAAGCAAAGCAAGAACTAAGATCAAAGATTAAATCAATGACAGGCTTAGCAAAGGAACCCAGAACTCTCTCAGTTCCTAGGCCCCTGTGTTTAATCTGTTAGACCAGGTGCATCTCCAGCATGTAAGATATGTCACTTAGCTAAGCAAGAACAAAATGTTGTTGCACTAAGTATTCCTTTCATATAAACCTCATACCACATAAGTGGTAAGTACTTAGAGACCAGTGAAAACGTAAATATACTGACTAGGAATTTGGCTTGGTCCAAATGTGACAGGAAACAAATTTATTGTTCAGTGAAATTAAGATTTTGTAGTAAATCTTACTTTAGATCATAAATACCTCCCATTTGCAGGTTGCTGTTTTAGTAGTAATGCCATATTTTCATTTTATAGTAAATTATTGGCTGCATTCCTTGGAGGCAGTCCTTTTTTCTCCCCCAAAATTGTATTGAAGATTGGACATTTCAAACATCAGTTGTTCGGCACCTGAATCTTATTACTGTACTACATACTACAGTGATTCTTTAAGTCATATCTCCTCTCATCCCTCGTCAAAAACCCACAGGTGTACAACACATGTGCTACATAAAATCCTGTGATTGCAGTTAATGTTTTTGAAAGATTTATGGCAGCTAGTAAAATGGCCTAGTAACACTGATTGTTGTAAAGCACAAAAAACCCTAAACAACAACACAAAACCTATTATTTTTAGTTCACTTAAGGACTTTCTTCCAAATCATTGACACAATTCTTGAGCTTTTGTAATATAGTTATCTCTGGATCTATAGAACAAATTAAAAATGATCTATTATGCTGAAATTCAGAGTCATTTGATAGGAAACTTTTGCTTGAGATAAACTGGCCTCAGAAGTTTATCATTTCAGCAGTAACTTCTTACTGCAGCAGAGGGAGATATTTTTTATATAAACTTTAAGTCAAAACACCTGTGCGATGGTACACGAATACATTTACTCTGAAACTGGTATCATTTTTTTGCAATCTCTCAGCTTCATTTGAATTCACTAAGTAATAAGATGTTTCAGGACCAGCAAATGAAACTTTCCTGATGCTTTACAAAAGACAGAGCGTCCAATGTTTTACTGATCTCAGAGGAGCATACGTGCAGTATTCTGGTACTTGTGGGTCTCTTTGAGAGGAGGTAATTAAATAGATGTTCCTGCCAAAAAACATTTCATTGCTGTGCAATTTTATTCTTTTTCAGTATTATTGTCTTGTATGACATTGTACATTTTTAAAGCAGAACAATAATTACTGTTAGCTTTAGTGGCTTAATATATAGTTGTTTCGTTTATTGAAACATGAACTATAAAAACATTGTTTCCTGAATGATTGTCTTCATCTTTAACTTGTTTGCTTGTATAGTGTTTCTGTGAAAATACCAAAATCACTATGCTCAGGCAGCACAAGAATTGATGACTTCAAAGAAGTACCTACAATCTCTTGATGCCTTATAGGAATATGCTTCAAATTATTGTCTTCTAAAGCATTTTAACTTAATATCACTGAGTGCAGCAAATTAATAACAGAATATTCCAAGAGCCCTCAATTCTGCCTTGCCAACTAATGGATCTAAACTAGCAAATATGTTTCCTTTGTTCCATTGGGCAAGCAGAAGACCCAGCCAATCAAAAGCTACAATATCAATAAGACCATCAGCAACACCTTTGTCTAGCATAAAT
>NW_017729024.1:78491890-78493506 GCF_001723915.1 Gavialis gangeticus
TCAATAAGACCATCAGCAACACCTTTGTCTAGCATAAATTAATGCTTGATATACTAGGAAATTCATGAGGGCTACATCAATTAATCAGCCAAAGAAATTTTGTAGAGTACAGTTATCAGCATAAATTTAAATAATTTGTATTTATATGTTGCTTCTTGTCTTATAGTTAAGTAATACATAGACTTCAGTTACCAGAGTGACAATATAGTAAAGTAGAAGTGCACAAGGCAGCTACAAACTCACTAGTTTGGATAATGGTAGCAGCCTGGTAATAGCAGCATTGTACTCAACATACTTTACCCTGCCAAGAAGCAGGTTCTTGTGTCCTTTGCATTTCTCCTAGTCTTTATAAGGCTGTCATTTAGTATTTTAATAACTAATAACAATATTGCAGCAAGACAATCTATGGCTTTTTAATATTGATGTGTTTTTCTTGTGACTTTGCTAAGGTGTCTTATTGAGGTCCCATTTACATGTTAGGCATGATTAGTTAACCAGTTAATCACACCTTAAGTGGTCACTCAGCCACATGTTGAATCAGTTAATAGTGATACAAAGAGGAATAAGCTACAAAGTTATTACACAAACTATGTGTAATAACTTAGTAGTTGCTTCCTATCACACGATTAATTGAACGTGTGGCCAGGGACCCCCGTGGCTGGGACCCCCATCATCTGATCGGAGGTCCCAGCGGGATGGCGGGCCACGTGCACCCCTAAGCCTGGGAGCTCTCAGCTGACAGGGCTGCCAGCCATAGGGGAACCCCATGCACCCCGACAGAGGGGAGACTGTAGCTCAGGTGATCTCCCACCTGAGGAGTGTCAGCTGAGAGACTTCCCAGAGATAAGGTGTGATGGTATCCAATTTATGATCCCACAATTATGCTTTCTGCCATGCATGTATGGCATGACAGGAGATGCGATTGTGTGGATCTAACACTAGATCCCATTGCACCTTTACCTGCATGTGTAGAGAGGCTCTTAATGTAACTTGACTTGTGGAAGTATGAAAGTTTCTTAGGAAGCAATTGCCATTTGGTATGACATGCTTCTGGTGTATAAATAATGTTAACATACAATCCTTAATTAGTTAAAGAAAATCTGACTTTCACCATTTGCAAGCTAAAACTCCTGTTGATGCCAGTAGAAGTTATACATCTGGAAAGGCTGAAGGATAGAACTGTAATTAGATGCAAGTCCAAGTAAATAGAAACCAGAAATTTAACTGAGGATATCATGATCTACCAGATTTATTAATGCCATTGAAAGTCTTTGGTGAGGTTTCTCAGGGAAACAGAACCATGAATTAAAAAGGACCTCTTGGATTATTAAAACCTATCTCTTTTTATAACAGAAAACTACATTATATTATCCCTTCCATAAATTTGTCAAATTCTATCTTAAGACTAGTCAGATTTGTTTTTCCTTTTACCAGTGAAAAAAATCATATTTGCTTTTACTTTCCAGTAGAAGGCCGTTCTACAATCACATTCCTTTGCTGGTTAGAAACCTCCTTCTGATTTACAACTTAAGGCATTTATGGACAGTTAATACCCATTTGTTTGTGCCATGAAGAAACTATAGTCCCTTTCTGATCTATGCACAATGTTAATTGCG
>NW_017729024.1:78498506-78507799 GCF_001723915.1 Gavialis gangeticus
AGGCTGAAGGATAGAACTGTAATTAGATGCAAGTCCAAGTAAATAGAAACCAGAAATTTAACTGAGGATATCATGATCTACCAGATTTATTAATGCCATTGAAAGTCTTTGGTGAGGTTTCTCAGGGAAACAGAACCATGAATTAAAAAGGACCTCTTGGATTATTAAAACCTATCTCTTTTTATAACAGAAAACTACATTATATTATCCCTTCCATAAATTTGTCAAATTCTATCTTAAGACTAGTCAGATTTGTTTTTCCTTTTACCAGTGAAAAAAATCATATTTGCTTTTACTTTCCAGTAGAAGGCCGTTCTACAATCACATTCCTTTGCTGGTTAGAAACCTCCTTCTGATTTACAACTTAAGGCATTTATGGACAGTTAATACCCATTTGTTTGTGCCATGAAGAAACTATAGTCCCTTTCTGATCTATGCACAATGTTAATTGCGGAAGGTAAATGTGTTTTTTGTACATCAGTTGAGGGGGTAGAAGGGGTACAGGGGGTTATTAGTACATTAAAATGAAATACTTGTATTCCTAACATTCTTTGTTTCTTATTTGGATTTAGAAAGTTTGCAGTAGAACATCTGTCTTGTTTTATTTAATGTGTGTAGTAAAATCCTGACCCCATTATATTTAATGGCAAACTTCCCATTGAGTCAATGGGGCAAAGATTTTGCAAAATCCCTGTGGATGCAGTGGACTTGTATGTATGTTTTCATATTGTAACTCAGAGCACAACTGCCTTGCAATATTTTGGACCATATTCTGGTCTCTGTTCATTGATTATTAAACATAGGGTACTCTGAATTAAATTAGTATGACAGGTCAGAATCTCTCTCACTGAGTGTATTATGGCACCATGATAGCAGTTTAATAATATTAATGTTTTAACTTGCTTTTCACTATAAAAGCTATTTTTGAGCATCATACAGTCAACTTTCATAAAAATAGAAGTCTTTTTATATTTAATTTTTATCAGTTATATTGCTTTAGGACTTGAGAAAATTGAGGAAATTTAGATTAGTTACTCAGAGAGTTCAGAGTTATGAATATCTGAAAAGGTGGGTTTTAACTTTTTAAGATGTCTTCAAACACTGTTTTTTAAAGGCTAACTTTTTGATCATTGTATTGCAAAAGCCTTGTAGTTTGTAAATACATAGAGAAAATTAAAACATCTGAACAGTTCCGGAAAGGGTTTGTGGTTAAATTTTGGATTTATTTATAAGAGATTTCTCAAAGTCTGTTAAAATGCTGATCTTGAAAGCATTACTAAATCTATAAGATGTTATTTTGATGACATTCTGGTGGTGATCTAGAAAGTGGGAGACTAAAATGAATGAACAGTTGTATTTAGAATAAATATGTGTATAACAGGGATACCAGTAATTGCCCTTAATGATTATGCCATTTTAAATCAAAGAACATTTCAAGACAATAGTAATCAAGATAGAATAAAGAATAGCCATCTTAATTCAGCAACTCCATTACCTAAGGAAATACTTTATTTAGATAATAACTAGTTAAAATCATGATTAAGGTTACATGCAGCTTGACTCTTAATGTTATTTTCTGTTATTGCTTCATAACAATCCTTTTATATACAAATGCTGTCATACTTAACACATCTTCATTTCCAAGATGAATACAAACACTCATCAATCACAGTATAAGCACAGAAATGTAGATCTTCTCTCGAGTCATATCATTAGGTGAGCATCGCCAACTCCCACCCAAACCCTCCATTTCAGCTACCTATGCATTCACATTCAGAATCCTGTTTCCCATATTCCATGTACATTTCAGTCTTAATGCTGACAAGTCTATTTTGCATATCTTCCTCAAAACACTAACTATAGTCAGACAATATAGTCTGAGGAAGCTTACTGAATATATTTGCTTTGGATAGAAATGCACAAGATGACATGATAAAGGATTAATCCATTATAGTTTCTGCTTCTCTCAAATAACAATCTGTAATATATGTCTAGAATATAGACGACAAGTACTGTAAACAATGCCTTGTTTCTAATTTCATTTTTCAATTCCTTATCGTAGATTACTGATTAAAAACAATTAAATACTATTCAACTGAAAAAGTGTATATAATGGCAAATGGAAAAATAGAGGAGGGTACACTACAAGAAATGCTTTGTGTTAGTACCTGTAATTTCAGATAACCCACACAAAATGTATGGATCAGTAACAGAACAAGAAACAATTAACAGAACAGTTTATTCTACTATTCTGCAGTAAAGCAGATTACATTATTAATTATTTCAATGGTAATAATGGTCTTTTTATTTATTTTTTTTTACATTATTTATTTTTTTACACCTTCAGGCTATTGTTTCATTGTAGTATTATAAAAATGTGTTGGCAACAACTCCTGATTTTAAGTGTAATCAGGACATTTCTAAGTTTTTCTATCTGTATCTTTAAGTCTGTGTTAAGGAGAACTTAAACTGTGATTCCTCTCACCTAAAACAGTTTTCTGAACTCTATGAGAGATTACATCATTATCATTTAAATCATTCATTCGGCAGGACAGACCCCAACTTTAAAGATCTAACAGGTCTTTTAACTTTACATCATTAATAAAGGCTGCTTACAGACATAACCCCCCACCCCAAAACAGAACTTTACTTTAAACTTGGCACATCTCTGCACTGAACCAAGTGCATGCCTAGAGGAAGCATTGCGTTGGTTTAACCTGACTCACCCAATATCTGTATAGATCAGGCGCTTCATTGGGGCTTTTTTGGCACTTTTATCTAATAGCTGATTCAATCAGCTATTAGATGAGAGAGCCAAATACCCTGCTAATGTGCTGCCTCTGCTGGTAAAGTGCGCTTTTTGGGGGGTGGGGGTGGGATTCACATCTGTCAGGAGCCAAAAACAATAACTGGGTGGGGGTAACAATGTGTTCTTATCACCTTCCATTTTAGAGTACTTGAATGGCGTGTGCTATTAAGGACAGGAAATATAGCCAAGTTTCTTCAGCTAACTAATTCTGTTTTCCATTGCCTGTACAGAGCAAAGTGAACTCACACACACCAGAGAATCTCCCAGGAAAATTCTGTGTGGAAGAACCTCTAGTGTAAGTAAGGCTTTGTTGCCCAGTACACCAGCCACCCCAGATACTGCAGTTGCCTCCTCACCAGAGCCTCACTCCCCAGTGTAAGCAAAAGGCCTTTGCACAGGGGTAGGGGGAGGAAGCAAGAGACAAATAAGGGGTCAGGAATAGGAATGAGTTTGCTATGTCACCTTTTCTGTTTGCAGAAGGCTTTCACCAGAGAAGTTGCAGTTCCAGCTTTAACTTAACCAGCTGCTAAGAATTAAGGAGTAGCAACTGACACCCTGCCAATGCTCCTTTTGCTAAGTGAAGCATAGAATTGAGTCTTATGTAATTTTGTTTATCTCATGTACTGAAAAATCATCGCACAAGCCCCCAGCAATCACAAGATTTTTAAAATAACCAGTTTGAAATGTTTTTATTTGTATTCTAGGTTTTAAGTCTTTAGGGACCACATTTTTCAGCTTTTCTCTACAACCCTGTGGGCTGGAAACTTTTTAAAATGAAAGCTGAGCAAAAACAGGGTTTTAAGAACTACACCAAATATTTCAATATTCACACAGTCAATATGCTTAGTATTGGGAAATTACCAGTATACTCCACAGTAGTTTTTACTTTCTGTTATAATATATTATGCTTTCATGTATTTTACAAATAATTCAGCTATAAGGGGTGCATGTGTGCTACATGTGTGCTTTACTGCAGAGTAGACTAATTGGCTTTACAGCAAAGCTTCATCATCTACATATGCACCAGTATTAGGGTGCAATAAATTTATTAACTCTGTTGTAAGATAGTACTATTGGGGATGGTAGTATCTTATGGTGGAGTTGTTTACTGCATTACAGTGCACTTGTGGTCAGTGAACAAGACAGCACTTTGAGCCAGGACAGAGGAGTCCTGGGCTAGTAGCAGGCTCAGGGAGTCAACCACATGGCTTCATAGTTTCAGCACTCCCATACCCCAGCCAGCCCCTCTGCTGCCCAATACTGCCACCTGGAGCCTGGGGCTGACCCCTCAAGCCTGCTGCCAGCCCGGGGATGCTCTGCCCTAGCTCAAAGCATTGCTGTCCGGAGCACACTTGTAGATGTTGTGCCTGGGTGCAGCGTACTCCAGCACAAACTGCTCCAGAGTTAATCATGTTGCATTAATTGCATGTGTAGTTGCACCCAGAGAATATGAAAATAAACATTTCTATGATTTGATATCTAACTCAATTGTACAAATCAAAGTAAACCAAACTATTGGGATGGAAGTGAGCTTAACAATCATTACAGATTGTTTAATTATATTTTTTTTAAAAACCATCTTGGCTTTAGCACAGGCATGATCTTGTGCAAATTTAAAAAAATAAAATATTTTTATGCTTTCAAATGAAAACTAGATAGCACCTTTTTTTAGTTTGGTGTTTATCACTACATTTTGTGTCATCTTTCATTCAAATAACTCAAAGCATGTTGCACATTTGAATGTAGGCTGCAGTTAATATTAGTCACAGTCAGCATTCCGCAGCCCCCATGCAGAATATTAACTGCAGTTTTAATGCCTGGAATATTAACTGGAATATTAACTGCAGCCTGCATTCTTTTCCCCCATTACAAGTTGGTTCATTCCACATAAACTTTACCTAGATTTTTTATAATTTTTCAGGCCGCAATCAGGAGGATTCCAGATAAACTGCACAACATGCCTACTTCTTATCCAGAAGTACTTAGGATGGGATTTTTAAAAGCACCACCCGATAATAGGATCTCATTAGTCACTTTTGACGCATCCCAGGGGATACTATTCAGGCCAACCTCGTTACTTCCCTATATAAGGTTCTAGATTCTCTGAATTTTGTAAGTAGATTTTTTCAGAACTTAGAGCTATCAGCCCCTATGTCTTGTGGCAGTCACAATATTCAGTTGTACTTATATCACTTCTGCGTATAAAAACCTTGGAATTTTGTAATCACAAAGCAACACAAAGATTATTACTGGTATTTGGGTGATGTCTGGTCATCAAATCTTTTTGCCTATGAACAACTTGAGATGCTTTACCAAGTAAAATTGATAATTACAGATGCCTTTTGCTTGGGAAGAAGAGTCTGTTGATCTTAGAGCTTTGGGTTGGTAGGGCACATCCCCACAAGTGTGCACATGCAGGTTGTGATGCCTCAAAGCTGTTTGAGGTACCACAGACTGCATGCAGTGCACATGCACTTGTGCACTGCATTGCTAATTTGCAGCACGGTGGTGTTCCGTTTTGTTTTTTTACATGGTGGCCAGGCTCCGAGCAGCTGGCTCATCACTGCTGCTGCCCCAGGAGGCCCCCATGACTCCAGGTAAGGCTGCTGGGGTCAGCACCTGTGCTGACTCCAACGTCTCCTACCCCACCTGGGTTCCTTTGCCACATGCTGGAGCACGCAAATATGTTCCGCTGCTCTTTGTCCCATAGGAAATGCGTACTCATAGGGATGTGCCCTTAGAGTTCGACAGACTCCTACAAAATATGAAGAGAGAGAATCTAATGCTCACCAGGATTTTAACTATAAAATGATATCAGCACTTGTTCACCGAGATGAAAAAATTGTTAGCAAAAGGACAAGAAAGACCTTATACATTTTAGCTCAGAGGTGTGATTATAAAAGGTTGTTACAATTGTGTCCTCTAAGAAAGTCTCTGAATGGGGAAGACGATACCACTTCAGTGTCCATTGGCTTGACTTTTATGGTGCACTTCCTCTCTTCTTTCTTTTTTCTGCTTAATACTTCCCCTTCTATTACATTTTTCTTTGAACAGCGCCAGGAGTATTTTGTTTGAGAAGTGTCTTTTTACAAGTTTTTAAGTGGTTTTAAATATATTTAAATAAAATGTATATACAAATAGTGTGTATTATATACATACATAATAGTACCATGATAATTTTAATAAATAAAATGGCAAACACTTTGTCATAATAGTTTTAAACACAGTCTAATAAGGGTTGTTTTTCATGTGTGGAAAGGTTTATTCTCCTTGTTTAATGGCACTGTTTCCCCCCTCAGTCCCCCATAAAACCTGGAGGAGGAAGGGAAAACATAGCAGGAAAAGCTCAGAGGCTACAGGACAAACGTGTACAATCAATTTCTGAACTGTTCATACTGTTTTTGAAGCTGTGCCATTGACAACTGTTTATGCACAGCTGTTGCTAGCAAAGTTTGAGTATGGTTGTCCCATCCATTACAGGGATTTTTTCTCCTGTGGAGAGCTGTGTCCTCTAGATACTTTATAAAGCCATGTAATAGCCTGTTTAATAGGATAAAGCTCATTTTGCATATTGAAGATAGAAAACTTTTAAAGAAAATGTGTCTCTCAAGCAGTTGTTTCTAGATTAAGAGCCACATTCATAGCAGTCCACTCACAGTGGGCCAAAAACATGACTACTTTAAGGAATATTTTAGACTATTTTTGAATGCCTCTGGCTCTGCTTACAATATCACTTCAGCAGCCATTTCGGACATGCTTTTTATGCATTAAAAAGTGTGTTATATTTGTGCCATCATGTTAATTCTTCAATTTTGTAATATACAAATTAGTTCTGTGTAACCCCAGTACACATGCAATTTTAAGGTTCTCTTTGAATTTCAGACTTCATTTCTATTTTCCATTATTCCGCTGCCTGTATTTGATGTAAAGCTCCTTGTTAATTAGCTTTAAAAACACGTTAAAAAATGGTAAAAATGATTTAAAGGTAAAAAATGTGGTTTCCTCTCCTTCATTATAACATCACTATATCAGATACAGTCAAAATGGAACCCAATGAATAAAACAAATTAGTAGTGAGTTGTTTCTGGTTACTAGTAGAATTTGTTTATCATTTTTAAGTAGCTCTTTTCTGTACATGTGCATCTGGTTTTTAGAAGAGTATTTAGTAATAACAATAGTTTATGCAGTCCTTCTATCTGAGGATCTCAAATTTCTTGAATTACACCTCAGACATGGGGGGAGAGGTGGAAACCCACACTTTGTTGAAAGAAGCAGAGCGTTGGTTTGACATGGTCTGTATAGATCAGGTGCTTCAGCAGTGGTTTTGGTGCTTTTATCTAAAGCTGATTGATTAGCTGTTAGATAAAAACACCAAAAAAGCCCCACTAAAGCACCTGGTTTATACAGACGTTGGGTGAGCTGGGTCCTACTAATGTGTTGCCTCTTCTGGGCATGCACTCAGCTTGTTGTGGGGGGAAACCAAATCTAAAGTGCCATTTTGGAGTTTTTTTATGTCTGTTAGCAGCCTTACTGCCCCAGCAATGTAAGAAAATGGCATTATTCCCAATTCACAAAGGCGATTTTTAACTAGCAGACTAAATTCTCTTTAGAACCTAAATTGTAAGCCAGGATATTTGAGTCTCAACATTCCTGTGTTGTTAGCAAATAATCAAAAAACTCAATGGCAAAATATGTGTCATATACACCCTAGTGGTTAGCTCACATGAAGATAACAGCCTATTCCTGCTATCATTTACTACCATTTTTATTCAAATGTAAATCAACCATGAATTTAAGATGATCCCCCCACAATAATTGGATTCTATACATGGAAAATTTATAAATGTGTTATAATTTTCTAGGTATAGAATCTAATTATTGGAAGCTGGCCTTGACTTTGTCCCCCTCCCACTGGTGCAGTAGGGAAAATAGAAGTGGGAAGCAGGGTCAAGTGACCCCCCTTGCCCTCTCCTTTCCCCATACTTATTTTCCTTGCAGATCCTACTCCCTCTGCAACCTGTACCCTCCAACCCCCAGCTCCCCACAGCCTCTGCCCTTCCCCCCCATTTGCCACAATCTCTGCCCCTCCTCCCCTGCTTTGCAGTCTGTGCCTTTTCCCCTCACCACCTTCTTTCTTTCAGATACTGCTTAGGCTCTGTTCATAGAATCATAGAAAAGTAGACTACAATCAGTTTTCAGACCTCAGGAAGTCATCCAGTCCAAACCCGTGCTCAAAACATAACCATCCCCAACTATATTATTCCAGCTGAGGCTTTGTCGAGCTGGGTCTTAAAACCCCCCAAGGATGAAGATTCCACCACTTCTCCAGCTAACGTGTTCCAGTGCTTCACCACCCTCCTAGTGAGAAAATTTTTCTTAATATCCAACCTAAACCTCCCATGCTGAAACTCTGTTTGCTCCTGGAGCACAGTATGTGGAAACTTAGCCCTTGTTAGGCCATGTAGCAGTGTCAGTAGTGCTGATTTGCTGGCAGAGCAGAGTTTCCATATGCTTTGTGCCAGAGACAGAGCCCAGCTGGAGCCAAAGGGAAGCCATGTCTAATAGTAAGGGGGTTGGAAGGGGTGGGGGGGGCAGCAAAAGATGGAGGCAAGGAGGATGTTGTGGGTTTGACTCTGGCCCCGACCTAGACTTAGGGCTACAGTCAGACCCACAGCAGCTTCCTGCCCCACCTCCCACTTTGTATGTGAATCTAAGATGAGGGCCCCTCCCACGCTGATTGGGGAGGGGGGCATTGTCTTTGAGTGAATATGGTACATTACCTGAAAGAGATCTGTACAGTTGATCTTAAAGTTGTGATTCTTCTGAGTTTCATCCTCTCCTGAGGATGACTCAGATATTTCCATAAACTTTTTTTTCCCTGATAGCTTTTTTCAAAACTTGGGAAGTAGTATGCGTAAAACTTTACAAAAAGGTCAAGAATGTTATTACTCAGCTGTCAAGCACAAGAGCTTTATTGAAGACAGGCAGCAGTTTGTGTAGATACTTTTTTGAAAAGACACTGGTTAACTATAATAGACTGCTCATATAGTTAGTGCATGATGGTTTCTGGCACTGCAACAACCAATCAAAGGATAAGTGGGTTTAATCAAAGGATAGGTTGGTTTATTGTTGCAGAGACATGTGCATAAGTATTTGAACTTATATATTTTAAAGTTTATAGTTTTCAAATAAGTTATTTAGAAAAAATCCTGCCTCAGTTGACTAGTGTCTTGTTGAAATAGACATGGGTCTTAAGGAGAATTTTTAATGAGAGAAATGTAGCAGATAAGATTTTCTTGTACTGCAGATGACATAGGGAAAAAAGGCATTAATCAAGTTATGGGAGTAGTTCTATAGGGCATCAAAGCTAGAATGGGTATTACAGCAAAGAGGATTGGGTTGACATGATATATAGCTAGGACAAATAAGTAAGAAGAGGTGGTTTTTCATAGTTTCTAGGGTCAGAAGGGACCTTAGCAGATCA
>NW_017729024.1:78507810-78509597 GCF_001723915.1 Gavialis gangeticus
CCACCACCCTCTGGGTCTGACCACAGAGCCAGTTCCCCAGCCTTATGGGGTGGTATGGAGGACCTTAAAGGCAAATAGGAGATTGTGGCCAGCTCACACTTGCTGCGTTGTTGATGGTATGCCCTGCCTGTTTGTTTTTTTCTACGTTGGGGTTTACTTGTCTACCATGATGTGGTGGTGTCTCAGTTTTATCTGGAGGTGTTGTTCAGTGATATCCCTTGGACCCCAGGGGACTTAGCTGGTACTTCTTCTGTGGGGCTCCTCCTCCCCTACACTGCAGCCCTTTCCACTCAGGTGGTATGAATCTGGGTATGATAAGGGTGCTTTTTGCTCCCATGTAAAACCTGATTGTGCAGCTACATGCAGGACTATAGTTATGGCTTTTATTAATTAACATAATGGTAAATGAACAATATTATAACCAAAACAGCATGAATGACATGGGCAGAGTGATGATGCCCGCCATGTCCAGTGCTTTGCCTTAGCACTTGAGGCTTCTTGAGGTGGGATTCACTCAGTTCCCATGTAATCCCATGTTGTGGGTATACCTGGGTTGAACTGGTGCCTTGGGCTGGGTTGAACTAGTGCCTTGGGCTGGCTAGCATCTGGCCACATATGGTAGTTTTTCATGGGACATTTCCTCACAACTTTGCAACCCTCATGATTCTGATAACTTTCCACTGAGAGGTGTTGGGTCCATGGCTGCTCTGGTGGGTTAGACAGAATTGAAGGTTTCCCAGATGGGTTCTTCCCTTTAGTGGGTCCCAGCAATACCCATTGGGCTGGCCTCTTCCCACCCCCAGTTGACCTGTGCTTTCCTACAGGTGGAGTGGTGAGGGGGTGAGGTTGGGGTTGGACATGGGCCCCTTAGCTCATCTGCTGCTGCTCCCAAGCTGTTACTTGGTTATTTTTCCCAGGCACCTGGCTGTCCTCGGTGTCCTTGGGCTTGCTGGGGGTTTCCATCCTAGGGATAATATCCAGCTCCTGGGTGGCAGGTGAGCATGCACTCTGGAACTCTCTGGGTGCTCCAGCTATGGGAATGGCATCTTATTGCCTCTCCCAGCAGAGATGCTTTATGGGGATGTGCCAGCTTCATAATGGCTGTGCAGGGAGCATCCAATGGGGCAGCCGATGTTCCTTCCTTTCCCCCCCTGTGGTTTGGCTCCAGGGTTCCTTTTACGCCTGGAGCCTCCCAGTGTTGGACCAATCTGCAGGACTTCTTTCAGTCACGTGGTGCCAGCCAATATGCCTTTGGATTGGCCAGTTGGATGCTGGTGCCACGGTAAGTGGGATGTGAGCCTGTCACAGAGATCCTTTAACTTGATACAATATGGTAGAAGAGCACAGGATTAAAAGTGGGGCAGTCTGGTTACATGTAGGGCCCAACAGGTGATTTTAGCAGCTATTGTATATGTAAATTGAGCAAGTCTGTGAACAGGAATCTTGTTAATCTAGATAAAAGGTAAGGACCTGAGTAAAAGCTTTAGTTGTCTGGGTAGTAGGTTGAGACTTTTTAGTTATCATACTTAAGGGTTAAGGTTACCATACTTAAGGCTCCTGATAGACATTACACTAAAGATGCAATTAATCGGTTAACTGCATCTGAAATAGTGGCCTGGCTACATGTTCAATCTGTTAATGTCCTGATAAAATATGGAATAAGCCACAAAGAAGATGTACAAAATATACGTAATAACTTTGTGGTTGGTTCCTATCACACCTTTAATTGAACCTGTGGCCAGTGCTCCCAACCTCTGGAGTATACTAGAGCCTTCCATGACTCCGGT
>NW_017729024.1:78514597-78543829 GCF_001723915.1 Gavialis gangeticus
TAAGCCACAAAGAAGATGTACAAAATATACGTAATAACTTTGTGGTTGGTTCCTATCACACCTTTAATTGAACCTGTGGCCAGTGCTCCCAACCTCTGGAGTATACTAGAGCCTTCCATGACTCCGGTGTTCTCCAGGGTCTGAGAGCTCCTGACTAGGGCTTCCAGCCAAGAAATGCACCAGGCACTCCTGCAACTGGGAGCCCTGAGCACCAGATGGGGGCTCCCAGTGGGGAGAATACAGGGAGACAAGCCACTTGCACTTGCTAGTGCATAGAGATCCTGAGAGAGGTTTCCTCATCCCCCAACAATATGGCATGACAGGGTCTGATGCTACACCCACAATTGCAACTCCTGCTATACACATGTGGCATGTTAGGAAGCATGATTGTTGGGATTCTGCATCAGATCCGAGCATGCTTTTAAATTAACATCTGTCAGGGGCATTATTCTTTCCCTCCATAGTATTGGTATGTTTTGATTCAAAGGTAAGGTTTAGCCTTCAAATTACAAGAGTATTTCAGGATCTGATCAATTTAAATAATGTTTCTTGGATATGGAAACAATTGTAAGCACAGTGATCATTTTTGGATTTTCTTATGTTGCATTTTACATAAAGATCTAATAACTTTTTGTGAGTTAATTATCACATTTTTATTTTCATATGATCAGTATAGGAGATATGTACAGAGTGGTCCAAATTTTATTATGCCCATATGCAACAGAATACCAAAATCTCATGATTTTTTCAAATTTCAGAAAGCATTTGAGCCTTTCAATGTGAAATCCATGCTCACTCATTAAAGATTCTACTGGTTTGATCTGTCCAACTGATTTATAATCAAAATGTCTATGTTAAAGATTTCAGGTATCTTTGGTATAAGTAAAGTCTATCAAATTAGTATTTAGGCTCTGTGAAGTGTAATAATATCTATTTATACCAGTATATTGTTTAGCATACTATTATGTGAAGTGTGCTTTTTGCTGCCTTGGTCCAAGGACCGTCAGTGTTATGCAACTAATTTTTCTAATCCCAAGCTCAGTGATTTGTTTGATGTGTTCCAGACATATTTAAATATTGTTTAAATCAACAAAGCTTTGTGCATAATTTTTAAACAAATGTGTTTAATATAGTTAGTGCCTAAGTAAAAGAAATATATTTGTAATTTAAATTGCCTGGCAGTAGCACCAAGATATGCAATCGCAGAACTGTAACCAATTATTAGGAAGAGGTCATCTTCCCCTAAAATGAAAACAATTTGTGTTTTGCAATAGTAGCATGTATTTAAATTGTAACGCTCTATACTACAAATCCTGCTGTAGTTTACCTGGCAAATTAAGCTTTCGTTTGGCTTTTTGGCAAGAATTACTTCTTTTAAATTTAGCCTAGAGCTAGCAAGCATTATTTTTCCGCAAAATCAAATTGTGTTTTGTAGCAGAAGCTGCTACTGCTGCTAACTCTGCAAGACTTTAAAAGTTCCCATTCAAAGTACTCTGACTAGACTGGAAAATTAGTGTCCCTGGCCTTTTTGGAAAAGAGACTTGCTTTTAAATACTTGACAAGCTAAAAAATCAACATGCCATTTCTACCTTCACCTTTCATTACAGACTGTTGATCAGACCACTTATAGAAAACAGACTTACTTATCTACCAAGTTTTTTGGTCATTTAAGAAATTTCATGTGTCAGACCTTTTATTTGTCCCAGTGTTAGTAATTTTTAAAAAGATGTGCTAGGACTGGTCATTTTCTACCATTATTCTTTTGCAACACTAAAAAAAGTATCAGAAGTATTTAATGAATTATTTCCTACTTCAAAGAATCTCACAAAGGATTATCTTCTCTCAAGGTCGACACCATCTCTCATTGTTTTCCATTATATTAAGACAATAGACTGTACTTAGCAAATATGGCCACTGGTTCTATTCACCAGCTACTCCAAGGCTACCTCCTGAGGTTATGAGAAGATACCATATTCTCCCAAGTCATGTAGGCTTTACTTCATAGGAAACTATTGAAAAAGGGCATTTTGTCTTACTCTAGACTCAGGCTGACATCTGCCGGCAGTCAACTGAGTCATAAAAGGTTATACTTGAGTTTGGTACTGAAGAGTCAAAAGCAGCCACATGATGATGGTAGCCAAATCACTCCACTGGCTACAGAAACTAGCATGACTTAGACCAGTGATTCTCAACCAGGGTGTCACGGTACACTGGAGTGCCTTGAGATTTTTTCAAGTGTGCTGTGTGTGCCACTTAACATTAGCACATTACATTTGCAAATCATCATTCAGATAACCCAGATATTTCAAATAGAAATCCATAGTTGTCTTTCTGAGTGCTTTGTAACAGAAAATCAAACCACTTACATCTCAGCCTCACTGTTATTGAAAACAATAGGCAATAGAACAATTTTTGAAATAAAGGAAACATTTCATGGATTCTGTGTAGAAGAACATATTTTTTGCCTCATACTAAAGGCAGTAATTACAGTTATGAATAGTCATGCTCAAACATGATCAGTAACCTAAAATGGTTCTTTGCAAAAACAACCAAGTGGCACAAAATATAACAAGGAGGGAGAGAATTGGGAGGTATGTAAGTGATGCAAGGATTACCAGTAAAGTGAAAATTGGAAAGCATGTTTGTGCATGGGAATGTGGGGGTAATATAATCAGGATATGCTTGTGAATCTCGCCATAAGAAATAAAATAATTTAAGGTGGTTTTTAAGGTTAAGAGTACACGCTGGTAATTTAAGGATGAAAACAACAATATGTCGTAATTATCTCATAATAAAACATTACGTAGGCAAAAAAAAGTGTTTAAGGTTAAAATGAAAGGAACGTTAAATATATTAAGGTGTAAAAATGTGTAAGTTTAAATGGATGCCAGCAATCTTATTTCTACTCTTTCACTCTGCAATAATGCTATGTAATAACCATGCAATTTTGTTTTGTTTAGTCCATAATCATTATTTGTAGTATCATTATGTGGGCTTGTGAGGGAATTTTTTTCACATGGGCAGGAATGACAGCAGTGTGACACTCAGTATGGCAGTATGCCTGACACTTAGTATGCCTGTGTTTAGACTAAGCTTTGGCCTCAGGGTTGTTTAGTTGTGAATTTGCACGAGACCATACTTCATTCCACTGAAGCATTATTAGTGTGGCTGGTGTAAATTAGGTCTGTTCTCCTCTCCTCTTGCTAACAATTCAGCTCTACTACTATTTTGTCATGGAGTGCTCAGTAGTGGAGTGCTTGCTTAGGACTTTTGTGGCCTTGTCTGGTCTCTGAGAGCACTCCTTTGAAGCCAGTCCAGGCTTGGCTTCTAAGAGCCAGTGGGGAGTCTGAACCCCTTTCCACTCTGAAACCCTGGACTTTCAGTCCCTTATTCTCCCTGGTTTTCAGTGGCCCTGACTCAAGGAGTCCACATCCAGTTCTGCTTGAGAGAAGGGATTTCCCTTCCTTTTGGGGTGATCCAGTGCAACTCACAGTTCCAAGCAGCACAACAGACAGTCTCTTCCATAAATGCATTTAGTGGAGTAAAGGTCAGTGAGCCAGAGTTCTCTGCACCCTCCAAAGGGGATAAACAGTCCCTCCATCCCCAGTCCAGCCCACACAGGCCTGAGCACCCCTAAGAATTCTCAACATATCCTTTCTAGTCTTTCCAGCTTCCCAAGGCTTCTCCACCTCTCTCAGTCCCCAGATTTCTCTCAGGAGTTGCCAGGGTGCTTGTTTCCAACCTGCTTTTTCACTGGCATGCTTATCTCCTCTTGATACCTTCTAATTGTGGGATGGGTCACCTTTATTAATATGTCAACAAAGCCATTCAGTCATTTGCTGCTGCTACATATCCATCTCGTCTCTTTCTGCATGTAGCCAACTGTATGTTAGCGCTTCATTCTTTATACGCAGGCTAACACAGGGGTCGGCAAAATGCGGCCTGCAGGCCAGATGCAGCCCACAAGGCCATTCTGTCCAGCCTGCAGGGCCCCTAAAAATTGTAGACAAATAATATTTATCTGCTCCTGGCTGCCTGTCATGTGGGCCTCAGTGTCTTGCCACAACTCAGTAAGAGGCCCTCTGCCCAAAATAACTGCCCACCCCTGGGCTAAAAATATCAGTGGAGTCGCACAATATTATAACAATTTGAATATAGTTAACACAATAGAACCCATAGTCCATCACAGCTTGGCTCTTCCAGTTTTCAAACTTTTTGGAGCATAATTAATTTATCACCACTTCTGCTGCTAGGTATAGTTGCTGTGAGACTTGTAAGAGCTGTGATGGTATATAGGCATGTTAAGGCAAATCATTGTGGTTGATGTGGGCTGGAGGCCAGTGGATTAATAGATTAGGGATGAAAAGTACAGAACTAGCAGGATTTTTATGAAGTATGTGTTGAATTTGTAACTAATGATATTTTTTGTTGGTTGGGGGAAGAATGTTTTAGCTAGGGAATATTATGTGCATTGTTGACTGGAAAAAAACATTTTACTTAGATATCATTTACTTATATGATATTATTAATAATTATAATAGTGGGAGTAGCTAATCTTCAATCAAGGGAATAAATACTAATAAAAATCTTGATTTATATCCAGTGTGCAGTATGCATGGGCATTTAATATTTTTTCTGTTTGGTTTGATATTCTGCATTTTCAAAAACAATTTTAACTGGAAAGAAATATAGAAATATACCTCTTAAAATAAGCTAAAAGGATAGTTTGCCTCCACAAGGAAGAGTTTCTGGCTCCTGTTACTGCTACAGCAAATACAAGATGACGAGTGCCATATGCTTGGATGTCATCAAGGCTTGAAATGGATAATGCATACAAATGTGTTTCTCCACCCACTCCTCCCCCTGGAAAAATATAGCCAAAGAAATGGGACAGTGAGAAAAAAACAAAATATAACCTGAAAGAATGCACAGCGGCACCAGCACAAGACCCAGCTGTAGGGGATATCTAATGGAAGAACACATTACTGTACAACAAAAACAGTTTTGAGCTTTCTCGAGTAACTGTTGCTGACATACCATAGGGTGCACGATCATCACCATTCCTGCCTGTCTGCATAATGACTAATGTTCTGGCATCTTATTCAGAAGATTTCTTATTGAAGGACTTGGGAACAGGCATCTGATACTCAAACAGTGGAAAGTGAATATTCTGAATGGCTGTCCAGTGCATCATGTCATCAAGAGCAAGCTGTTGGGATTTTTTTTAATGAGAACTGTTCTGAAAGTGGCTAAGACTCAGTTTGGAACCTGACCTAGCTCTCCAGCTGACACTTCTTCAGCCTCACCATGGAAAGCTACAGGGATTGTTTTTTTTCCAGACTAAGAGGTAACGTGATTCCTTTTTGATTTAGCAAACCTCAAGCATCACAGGTGTTGTTCAGAGGGCACTTTAAAAATAATATAGTAATGGTGAAAACCTTTATTGTGAAGATCTTAGTGTGAGTTTTCCTAGCTCTGCATAATATTAATAGTTTTTAATGATGTAGCGAGGAACTGTGTTGGTCTGGGAAAAACACCATTTTAAGTCTCTTGAAAGATTAATCATGAATGTTCCTCCATGAAAAAATTAGAGTAGTGGGTCAAGTTGGATTCATGCTATCAGAAGAAGATAGAATGTATATGTTTCAGAAAAGCTTCTTGATTTTTCTAGTATCACAGCTGGACTTGATGAACCAAGAAAAGTAGACTTGCACACCACTACAAACAAAATGATTTTCCTTGTTTTCCCTCTTACTCTGGTTAAGGATACTTTCTAATTGTGGGTATTAAACATTTTAAAGTTGCACAGGTTATCCTAGCATATAACATACTCTTCTGCATCACATCTACATCTGTAGATGCATGTAGAGCTGTAATTTGTATTCTGGTTTTGTTTCATTTTATTTCTGGGGGCGGGGGAAGTTTATGGGATCCATTGTTTTTCATTTACTCTGTGTGTGTGTGTGTGTGTGTGTGTGTGTGTGTGTGTGTGTGTGTGTGTGTGTTACATGCATTTATCTTTTATATATTTATTTCCTGTTCCTTTCACCCCATTTCTTAGGGTCTGTTGTCATGGCAACATTTTCCATATTGTGAATTTTTTTTTTTTAAAGATCACTGTCCCAGAGGGACAGCCACTGGGAGACAGGGAACCCCTCCTGCGGTGGGACTCAGGACAGGGACAGCCTGTTCCTACAAAAAAAAGCCCTGAACCCAGGGCTTACTTACCTGTTGCAGGTGGAGAAGGGGTGGACAAGCGGTGCCGGTATGAAACTGCCACACGGTTTGTGAGCTGTGCTTATTTCCGGCTTGAGCCGGCACAGGTGGGTGACATCATCCCCGGATGCCACTGATCAGCATAAAAGCTGGCACTGGAGGAAACACCAGGAAGTCACCATGGGAGGTTCATGGTGAGGGTGCTTCCCATGCCGGGTGTGCACAATGCTGGCATGCAGCATTAGGAGGAGTCTTCAGCAGAGGAGAGGACCATGGACAACGTCGAGGGACAGTGAAGACTATAAAACAATGTGTGTGTGAGCGGGGGATGGGTCAAGACCCTACCCTGGACTACTGCTGAATTCCTTTTTTCTTTTTTTCTTTTTTCTGCCAGGGATCAGCCCAAGAGGCCTTGAGGCAAGGGCAGGGGCACAGATGGCACTCTGAACATAGGAGTGGCCGTAGAGTCACGGTCAACAGCCAGGCTTAATCAAAGCTCCAGCAGAAGGCTGGAGCAAGTCAGAACACCCCAGGAACTGAAAGGTTGGGATGAAACAACTGTCTCCCTACCAATGAGAAAAGTGTGAAGAGACGACATTGGAGGGCAAGCCGTGTTAAGACCAAGGGTCTGTCCTAGAGGCTGGAACATGGTTGGGCTATAGGGGAGGTGAAGCCCCATGGATCCCTACTGAGGGTTGCAGCCGATATGAGGAAGCCCACTAAGGGAGTGCCCACCACTGAAGATATCATCAAAGTCATGGCTGATGAGTCTCTGGGATTTCCTCAGGGTGACCATGGGCTCATTCAGAGGTTGCTGGAACCTGTGCAGCGGCTGACCCTTGGTGCGCGCGCCAAAACGTCACATGAGCGCATCCTCAAGACCAGGTGGGCACAGTCACTAAAAATGAGTTCACAGTTTTGAAATCATATACAGAATATCCCTTTTTAAAATAGTTTGGAAAACCATTCTGAAGACCATGTTGCTACCTCATTTCGTGTGTCTTTAAGAAAACTGGCAGAATAAATTCATCTGATGCTAAAGAAGATTGCACAACATGGGCAATTCTAGTAGAGATTAGGTTTCAGGGTAAACTGGCTGACTTTCAGCAGATTGACCATCTTATGATCATTTATCAATGAACTGTTAATAAATTAGTACAGTTCAATCACAGGAGAATTACTTACATGCTATGCATATCAGTATGTATTTTCCACCCCTTTTCTAGATGTTTCCACTTCAGTGGTTAAAATCCAATAATTTTCTCAATTAAATGTTTACTGACAGTTGATTCATACTGTATTATTAAACAATGAACATCACTGGATATATCCATAAATATCTTGCTATAGGTCTTTTTTTGAAAATAAGGTTTTAGAAACAGCTAGTCTAAACTTAAGTAGGCATCGCGGGTCAGATTCTGTTCTATTTCTAAAACTGCCCAAAAAACGACTGTGATCCTATTTCAAGAGTGGAGGTCATATCTCCCCCAGTCTCTCAAGGTGCAGCCTGTTGCACCCTGAAGCATTGATCCTTTTTCATCCTTCAGAAACATACAGCTCCCTCATTTTGGCAATCAGCCACAAGCAGTCTTGTGCATCTCTACTGGCTGAATCTGTTCCACCTAAGGCATTGGTTCTCCACCTTTTTAGACTCAAGCCATCCCCTGATAGACTTCAGGGCACCTCTCAGTAAATTCAAAGCAGCCTGTGGAAAATTTCAGCTCTTAGTATTCATTAGTTTTTTGACAACAGCAAAAGAGTTATGCTGCTGCACAGAACTCAGAAAGATCTCAACAGGCCAGACTTTTTTTAACACTGTAGATTCCTATTTAAAACCTCTTGGTTTGTTTTGTGAATGTTTGCACACCTAACAATACTAACATTTCATAGCACCCCATGGCACTCTTGAAAAAATCCCAAGGCACTGCAGGGTGCCATGGCACTCTGGTTGAGAATCACTGACCTACCCAAGGAAACGTGCAGACTTCTCTCATTCTCAGTGGGCAGCTTTATGTGCTTCTATCATGTCAAGTTCCAACTCATTAAGAAGGAAGACATTCTGGTGGGATCTAGTTCATTCACAGAGGAAGATGGTTATCTGAGCAAGTGCATCTACCTGATAAGTAGCAGCATTCACTCCAGTGTAAACTAAGGTAGGGTTTGGCAGTGCTGCTCGTCCTTTCCCCGATGCCAAATTTTAAGGCACTTTCCCAAGAAGAGAGACCTTGGTTCCTGGCCCACCTCCACTTGAAAAGGATTGAACCCACATCTCTTACTTCCAGGGATGTTTCTTATGTATCAGGCTATGGGTCTCCTTGTAAAAAAGACTTACCTGAAGGGACGGGGAGGCGGCAGGAAGCTGCATCTGTAGCTGATCGTGGTGAAAATGAAACCATGGCAGCTGGAGCTGCCGAAGATCAAAAGGAAAAAAAGCAGCGGAGTCAGGAGGAGCTGGGAATGGATCCTCCGTCCACCTGGGCATGCTTTATAACAGCATGCCGGGGTCAGTTGGGCAGCCAGATGCCTGGTGCCGGGATAAAAGACCTGGGGGAAGAGAAGCTTGGGGAACCAGAAGTGAATTCCCCGACCTGCCCGGAGGGGCCAGAGCACTTGAACGGTCCCAGTGAGGGGACCTGGTGGGTATCCCGGAAAGGGGTCATGGAGGGAACGCAGGGCCAGAGAGGGGCCAAGGAGCTACTTACAGGATTGGCGTGGACCGAGGAAAGTGGCAGCAATGACTGGCGTACAGCCGGACCCAGCAGGGCCAGGATCTGGAGACAGCTGATGGACAGCAGGTCCCAAACCTGGGGAAGAGTCGACATTTTGGGGGATGGAACGCTGTCGAGGCCAGACGCCGTGTAGACAGAGAGGTGGGAGGCCATAGGAGACGCTCAGCAAAGAAGCATCACCGTTAACCTGTGGCCAAAGGCCCTGAGAGACCGAGTGCCAAGAAGTTTCAGAACATCAACCTCGACAACACAGGTGACAACATCACGGTTGGTGTTAGGTGGGGTATAGGGGAGGTGGAGCCCCAAGAAGAAGGAACAACAGGAATGGCCAAGGGAAGGCACCTGGGGAGGTGGGACCAAACATCATCCTCCCGATCTGAACATAACCATCATCTAAGACGTGGCAGGAGAGGCTCCTGGGGAATTGACCCAAAGTCACCCCAATAACCAGGCTGTGAGGCCCAAGGAGCCATGGCGAGATTCGAGAAGAACCCACAGGTGCGACGTCCAGGGGAAACGCGCTGGAGGTTACACTCCTCTATCCCTCCTAAGAAAGCTGGCCCACTGGTTGGATAGGAATGCAAGAGTCATGGGGCCAGAAGGAGAACAATCAAGAATGAACTGGAATCTGTGCTGAGAAGGGTGCTCTCTTGGGAAGAAGTAAGCACTGGGCGCTGCTCCAAATGCTGTTCATGCGTTGTATCCAATGACTAATTTAATGCGTGGTTTTTCACTGTTTAAAAAACTGGAGACTTCGTTGGAGCTTATGTGCTTCCCAGCCATAATTAGATGTCAACATCAATAAGGAGTTAGATGTGTAAATGGCCCATCAGGTGCACTTCTGACCATGTGCAGTAGGCCAAGTCCACTTAGGAATCTCTCCTGGCCAAGATAGAGGCACATCATAGATCTAGATGCCTTAGTGATTTCTGTGACTGCTGTGCGGAGTGGAATAGGATTGTGTTTTGTAACATAGGTGCTTAAAAAGCTCTGGAAGTGCTATGTAGATGTTTACAGAAAGAATTAGATATGAACCCAAATATATAGTATGCAGTATATGCCTTTTGTCTCCCTATATCACTGTTTCTACCTTTCTTTCATGAAAAATAGGACATGGGACTTTAAAACTTTTATTTTAGGGTTTGATGTTCTCATCTGAAAATATATTATGTTAAATGTGCTCTTTTCTCCTCCTCCCCCCCCACCTTGTGTTCTAAGGCTGCCAATGTCAAATAAGTTTTTTTTTTCCACAGAAAGCCTCAGAGTATACTATACTGTTAAGAATTTTCTAAGTTATACTTCAAGATAGTAGCTAAACAGCTATGTGGAAACCTTTTCCTTATAATGGGAAACATTTGGACTGCTGAAAGAAAATTAATATTGGTTTGCTAGTAACAGAGATGTAAGTCAAACTAAATTTCCACCATCTATGCTCACAAGTCCATACATTTGTCAACTCAAATGAAAAACTCTTAGGTGTATAGCCAAAGCTACACATGGATATTCAAATAAATCAAGAACTTATTACAGTGATTTAATTTATTTCACACATTTCCAAACAAAACTTTATAAAACAAAGTCTTGTGTCTACTGTGGGTGAGTACTAACTACTCCATGCCAAAGGTTCGCCCAGGGTTCCTGGCTCTAATTCCTATTTTTGCCCTCTGTTGAGCAGTGCATGCTGCTTGTCTTTCCTGAATTCTAAAGCTAAATACATTTTTCTGGCTTTTTAACTTAGTTATGTTTTGTGAGGTTGTCTTGGAATCTTTAGAACAAAATATGCTATGCATGTAAAATATTACTATTTTAACAAAATAAGTATTTAAAATATTGTTCCATTTTGTAAAATTATTATAATTTCATGAAGTTAATTGCAAATGTACCAGATTGTAAGTCTAAACAGCGTTCATTCAGTTCAATTTCATGTATGCATGTTAATAATGATGCTGTTCATTTTCTTTAGAGGATAATGAGGAAAGGATTGGATACTCTTGCAACCTGCTCTTTTGCATTAATTTGTTTCAGTCAAAAAATAAGAACTTTGATTGATAGAGTCCTAGGAAATGCCATATTAAAACAGTCTTGGCCACTGAGGATATGGAACACTTAATTGGTTCTTAGCCAGCTTCCTTTGGTTTAGAAGAGTGCTGTATGCTCTCTTCTAAACAATAATTTTTTTGATAGACCATCACTATCTGCCAATTTAGAAAAGTTCTTCTGGATGGCAGGAAGCTATAATTCCCAAAACTGGGCAGGAAGAGCCATGAAGCTGTCTACTACTTTGTTATGTATGAAAAATACAGGGTATGCGCGCAAAATATACAACACTTGTTTTTTGAGCACTGGGTGAGTTTTCTAATAATTGATAAATAAATCAAGTAATACATTTAGTAGTTAAAATTAATTTAAAATCGATAATTTAAAAATGTAGCATTTATGTTAGCATAATAATACCCCAACCTTGGAATAATGCTGACTTTTCTAACTTTTCTTATGGTTAAAATTAATTGAAACGTTGCACATAGGCTATATAAGAATAAATTAGATTATGGTTAAGATAAATTATTCATAATTCTGTCTGATTGTTATGCTTGCATGGGTCACAGCTGGGGTCACATCAATAAGCTCTGGTATGTCTTATATCGAGCTATATTTAGCTCCTCATCTTCATCTCCATATGCATATGTTTATTCTATTAGATGTAACTAGTCAGTGACATGAGACGGCCTGAACATGTATCAAATTACTTTTCTGGAATTGGTTGGCCCAATGGTTAGAGCTCTGGGTAGGTTTCATAGCTATACTGTAAGTTGGAATCAGTGCCTGAAATGGCTACCAGTTTCACGGCTGCTGCTTGTGTTTCCAGTGCAACACTTCTGAAAAAAACTGGAGTAGGAGCAGAGTGCAGAAATGCTGAGACTCAATGGCCATGTTTACATGAGAAGCCAACTGTGTGGTTGTTACAGCACAGTCATTAGTACTTGTTTATACAAGTACTAATGACTGTGCAGTAACTAACCAGGCTTACTGCGCAGTAGCATCACTGAACAGCTTTTAAGTGATTCTGACTGCTCAGTAGCTTATTACTAGTCCACAGTAGTGTTGTGTCATGCTTTCTGCCATGCAACACTATTGTGCAGTAGTAACAAGCTACTGTGCAGTCAGTGCCTCATGTAGACATAGCCAAGGAGTAGGCTCTCCTTTTTCATATTTTTTTACATGGGGCCAATCTTAGTGATGCCACCCAATAAACGAGTAAATCAATTGTAAATTAGGAATAAGATTCTTTAGTACTTTGGACTGCTCTGGCAAGGAGCTGTAAATTAAGTTCAGCTGGTCAGTATGCTTATTGTTTTGTTTTACCCTTGTCCACTGTTGAATCTGGCCCTTAAATTAAAAAAAAAAATCTACGTTAGAAATGCTGCATCGTAGCATTCTCTTTGAGTTTCTTTTTATTGTTTGTATATGTAGTTAATAATTTTGAAAAAATAAGGACAATACTATGTCAAAATAAAGTTAAGATTGCATGGATAATATAAACTAAGACCATTCAAAAACAAGGATTCAAGAAAATAAAATTATAAAGATTGTTATAGGAAGAAAGTTTAAGTACTAAGACATCTTAACTCTGTCCTGTTGTGATACTGTAAGGAGAAAAACAGTAACAACTCTTCTCCATTCCTCCATCTCTTTTCAGTACAGTTTCATTTAGTTTGGGGCTACAGACACTAAAATACTTAAATCATGACTGTACAGTGATTGCAAACTACAAAACAGAGTTATGGCTTTTTGCATTTCTTAATTAAATATGTGGATTTTCTTGAAGTGTACGTTTAACTCTGAATTTCTTTGAACTGTAATGTTGGTTTGAGGATAATTACTATACCTTCTAAGGTTTTATATTAAATTATGATGCATTGCTATCATATACAAATCTGTCTTAATGTCATTTTTCATCGCAGAGATCTCTAAGGCTCTCATTCAACAAACTATTTAAGCAAATGTTTAATTTTAAGCACTTAGTATTCTATGTGCAATCTGAGGGTCTGGTCAAGTTCAAATTAAGTATATGTTGAAGTGCTTTGCTGAGTGAGGGCATGTCTACACAGGGTGTTTTATTTGTTTTTCTGAAGCCATCTCTTTAGTCATTGCATAGGCACTGTATTGAAGAGGATGGGTCATAGCTTTGATCTGTCATGGAAGTGCTCATGTTTTCCTAGTTAAGGGTGTTGTTTTTTTTTCAGCTAAGGTTGGTAGAAAGAGTTTTACCACATAAAGGAAGGGTAACATTTCCTCAGAATATTTGGCTTTTCTCAGGGAGTTACATACTTTCTTGCATGGTAAATTGTGCCTGATTGGTCTCCTGCTTAGGAATGGAAGTTAGTGAGCTTCAACTGCATTAATACTTACTTTCCTTGTTTTTCTAAATTAAATTTAGAAATCCTCTACAGGCTAGAGAAATGTTAACAACTTTTATCAGGTCTTACATCAGTTTTGTTTTGTTTTTTGTTCTGATATCATTCAACATTTCTTGTATTTTTTTTCTTATAGATACTATATTAGGAGCTTTTTAAAACTTTCATTGTTCTGCTATCATTGATTTCCAGTGAAGAATTTTCAGGTACAAAATATGTTAATTTGAAGTTGCATGGAGAGACTACAAGGTTCATTTGGGATACTTTAATCATAACAAGAAAGCAATTGTTCGGGGTTTTTTTCCTTGTGGATTTAACCTTGGAGCAGTTCCAGCTGTGTTAATAAGCCACAGGAAGCTGCAGTGAGCATATATACATTTAAAGAAGAAATTCTTTCTTTTACCTAACACTATGATAGCTAAGCAAGAGCAGCTGTTTACTGAAGCCAGTTTCATTTTCTTTACACATGAAATTAATAACCATGGACAAGACATGAAACTAGTTCATGCTTAGTAACAGTCTGAGTTATATCTAGTAGCTAGCGTTTGATGTGGCTTTCATGCATAAGGTCAACTTTGTTTAATAAGGAGAAAGTCACAAAGCATTAATTGCATTTGATATTTTTGGCTGTGTCTAGAATCAGAAATCTAATTTAATTTAAATGAAGTTCAGGTTTCATGTTGGTATTAGGCCCTGAAAGATTAGCAATAATCAGTGCACTCTTAAGAAGGTTGAGTACGAGGGAGATATTTCTTATGTAAAGTGTGATGTTGAAAATATGAGCTATTGGTTACAATTTCTTTATTGAAATAGATATGTAAATTAAAGGATTTACCTTTTCAGAAATTAATTGTATCTCCGAAGGTCAGTAGAGTACTATAGGGTACCTAGTGTAAGAGTGCTCAAGTGGTGATAATAGGAAGCATTTATGTAAGAAAAACATCTTACTAGAAGAGGGGAGCTAGTTATGGTAATTTATCCCAGTCCCCTCTTGTGAGTTGCTTTGCTGTTCTGAAAAACAGTTAATGGGAAAGGCTGGGGAGCCTCGAGACCTCAGTTACTAGCTTCAGCAATTCCTTGTTGTCAGGGATGATTGTCTTCCATGATTGTCTTATCTGTGTGTTCAAAGATGGCTGAGGAGGCCTATCCAACATTGACAGACTCTACTGCAGTTCAGACATGGGTTTTTGTGTGGGGTGGGTGGTGCTGGATTCTTGATTTGGTCTGAGACACGCTGTTTTTGCCACTCCTGCTTTTCCATCTCCTGTTATTGTCGTGAGGGCTCAAAGTACTGAGATCTAGGGGTGTGCAAAACGGGCCCTATTTGATTCAGATTTGGCTGGAATGGGGGCAGCCCTGATTCAGTTTGGCTGAGGTACCAACGTGGCTTGTGAACACTATGATGCTGGGGTGGATGTAGTGTCTCACAGGAGTGCTCGTCCTCCTCCCTCCCCCCCCCCGCATGTTCAGTGGTGAACCGGGTCCACTGGGGAGCATGCTGGCCCCCCCCCCACTGCTCGGCGATTGGCTATGGGGGGACCCTGAGTGCCCCCCCGACCCAGGAAGCACCAGTTGCTGAGCTGGGTGTGTGTGGAGGGGGCCCCCAGTGCGTTCCCGGTGGACCCAGTAGTGGACCAGAAGTGCTTCTGGTCTGTTTCCAGGTCTGCTGCCAAGCATGCTGGGGAGCACCCCCCATGCTCCTGTGGGACACTTCATGTGCCCAGCATCTCAGCATTCACAAGACACCTGCTACTTAGAGATATGTAGAAAAAACATTTAAAGCTGTGTCTACGTCCGAATTGCTGAATCTTTCCGAATCTCCCCAAATCAATTCGGAGGGTTTCGATTCAATTCAGAGAGATTAAAGGGTCCTCTGATTTGATTTGGATTTGGAGATTCAGCCACCAAATCAGGCCAAATGAAGTCAGGGACTGAAGCTTTGCACAGCCCTACTGAGATCCCTGCAGCAGATTCTTCGTCCATTTGAGGTGGTCCTGAGCAATAGTCTCCCACGAGTTGACATTGATGTTGCATACTTTTAAGCTGGCCTTGAGGATGTCCCTGAAGCGCTTTTTCCGCTCTCCTCTTGAGTGTACACCATGACTGAGCTGGGAGAATAAAACTTGCTTCTGGAGTCTGGAGATGACATAGCTGGCTCAATGAAGTTGATGTTAGATTATCATTGCTTCAGTACTCTCATGGTGTTTACTTGCAGAAGGATGCTAACGCTGGTGCATCTGTCTTTCCCAATGGAGTTGGAGGATCTTCCTCAGGCAGCATTGATGCTTCTCCAACAAGTTTAGATGTCTCCTTTACATTTTCAGTGTTTCAGCTCCATACAGCAAGGTAGGGATCATGATGGCTTGATAAACCATGAGCTTAGTTTAAGATATAATGTTGCGATCTTCAAATACCCATTTCTTCAGGCGTCCAAAGGCTGCACTTGTACATTTAAGGAGATGTTGGATTCCTTCATCGATGTCAGCCATCTGGGAGAGAGGGCTTCCAAGGTATGGGAAGTACTCAATGTTCTCTAGAGCCTCACCATGGATCTGGATCACTGGAGCTGGGAACTGTTCATTAGGAGCTTGTTGATAGAGGTCCTTAGTTTTCTGAATGTTAAACATAAGTCCCATTTTCTTCTATGCCTCAGTAAAGATGCTGAGCATTGCTTGAAGGTCTGCTTCTTAGTGAGCACACACTACAATATCATCAGCATACTGGAACTCAGTAATTGAGGTTGGGGTGGTCCCAGTTTTGGCTCAGAGTTGTCTGAGGTTAAACAGCTTATCTCCATTCACTAGTTTAGTTCCAGTCTGATTGGAAGCTTGTTGGTAGTCAGATAAAATATTGTGGCAAGGATTACTGAAAAGTGTTAGAGCAATGGCACAGCCTTGCTTAACTCCCGTTAATGTCAAAGAGATCTGTGATAGCTCCGTTACTGAGACTCACCGCTCACATACTGCCATGGAGCAGGAAGAGAATGGTGACAAATTTTGATGGGTATCCATACTTCAGAAGAATCTTCTACAATACTTCTTGGCTGACAGAGTCAAAAGCTTTTGTGAGGTCAAAGAAGGCTATTTAGAGAGGCTTATTTTGTTCCTGGCACTTCTCATGCAGCTGGTGAGCCACTAAGATCATGTCAGTTGTGCCTCCTGATGCCCTAAATCCACACTGAGATTCTGGGAGGAGCTCTTCAGCAAGTGAAAAGAGACAGTTCAGGAGCAGTCTCACAATGATCTTTCCAGTGGTGGACAGCAAAACAATCCCTCTGTAGTTTCCACAGTTGGACTTGTCTCTTTTCTTGGAAATTGTCACAATCATGGCACCCATGAGGTTGTCTGGGATTTCCTCATTCCAGATCCTTGAGATGAGGGCATGAAGCTGTGAGGTGAGCTCCTCTCTCCCCTGCTTGAAGATTTCCATGGGGGTTCCATCCATTCTAGATGCTTTGTCATTCTTCATCTGCTTGATGGCTTTCCTCACCTCATCAAGAGTTGGAGGGATTATGAGATCATCTCTGACTGGGTGTTGCAGGATGGAATTGAGAACACTCTTATCAACAGCAGAGTCTTGATTGAGAAGGTCTTCAAATCTTCTGACCAGCATTGATGGCTCCACTTTCCTTGATTGGGTCTCCTCCATCCTTAGGTCTCAAGGGGCTTGGTCTGTGAGTGCTTAGACTGTAGATGGCTTTGGTGGCACTAAAGAAACTGCACATTTCATGGATGTCAGTGGGATGTTGAATCTCCTTAGCCTTGTCTTACCACTATTTGTTCTTCATATCATGGGTCCTCCTTTGGACCTCTGCCTTGGCTCGTTGGAGATTCAATTTCTTTTGCTTGCAGTTGGTGTCATTTTGCCAGGCACAAAAGGCCTTATGCTTGCAATCAGTCAACTCTTGGATCTCCTGATCATTATCATCAAACCAGTTTTCATGTTTCCTGGTAGAGAATCCAAATGTCTCTTCCTAGTCACTGATGATGGTGGCCTTGAAGGCACTCCACATGCTGCTGACATTCTTCCATTATTGTTGATTGGAATTCACCACTTTTTCATTGAGGTGCTGGTGGAAGGTATCTTACTTGCTTGGGTCCTTGAGTCCTCCAACACTGGTTTTCCATCAGCATTGGTTCTGCTGCAGCCATCTCTTGGGAGCCAGTTTGAGTGACTTAACCAAGTGGATGAGTTGGTGATCAGTCCAGCAGTCATCAGCTCCTAGCATAGCTCAGGTGATGCAGACATCTTTATGATGCTGGGCACAGAAGATGACATAGGCAATCAGGTGCCAGTGCTTAGATCATGGTGTCTTGTGCCATGGTGTCTTTTGCCTGTTTCTGTGGCATAAAAATAGGCACAACAGGTACAAACAGCCTGTTTTTCAGGTCATAAAACACCAGACAGAGAAAAGCTGGAAGTATTCTCTTCTTTTCAGGCCTAAACATTGTTCTTATAATCAGTTTAGTAGGTCTAAATTGAAGGTACATTTGAAAAGCCTTCAAGTACATCAGACTTCATAATGAAGACAAGGAAAGAGAAACCAACAACAACAAATATTACCACGTAATGTTCTTGTATTTTTGTTCTAGCATTGGTGTGTCTTGATTGGTGCTGGCCACAGTCAGAGCTAGAGACTTTTTTATCATTGCACCCTAGTCAGAAATTGACTACTTTTTTCTTTTAGCTTCATTGCTGAAATGATGATGATGATGTAAATTGGGTCACCAAGAAACATGTAAAATTTAATTGTTGTACTTGAACAAAATGTTTTTAATGTCTCTTTTTGTCTCTCATTTCTTCTCAACATTTTAATTCAATTTTAGCTACATTTGGGCTGAAAATGTCATTTAAAACAAAAATGTTCAAATATTTTGTTTTGGAAATGTCAAAAGCATTTTTTTTTCTTTTTTCCATCCTTCCTTCCTCCACCCTGCTCCCCAAACATTTTTTTGTGTGTTGAATCTGTTGACAAGATTAAAACTGCATTTGGCCCTTTGGGTCATCTCAATCCTTCTTTTTTGGCAAATAAATTATACATCCCAGTAAAAATCACCCAGCTCTACACAGAAGAAGAATATCAGGCAAATGATGGAGGTGAGGTAATGCTCAAAATTCCAATGTAGCCGAGGCCTGCATGTCTGCAGACTGACATATATTTGGACAAGTGAAGTGAAGTGAAGTTTATCCTGTGATACATTACATTAGAAGGCTAATCATGACTAAATTCCGCATGTCTTCATTGTTTCACTGTTGATCTTTGTATCAGAAACAGACAGCAAACAAATTGGTCCAGTGAGTGTCATTCCTTTGAAAGGATGATCCATAAGAATTAGGCCATAAGCTTGGAATATATAAATAATTAAATAGTACTTCAGCTGGTTGGGCCAAGACTAAAAATAAGTGGCTAAAGTTAGACTCTGCCATACTTGTATAGGCTCTTAAATAAATCATCTAATTCAAATAACACGGGTTGTGTTTTGCACTATTTACTGATTTATTCTGAAGATTCTGAACTTGGACTCAAGAGCGTAACCTTTGGGCGTCTGTCTCTGAAAACCTAGGATTCAGATAACAGAGGGTGCATCTACACATGCATTTAGTCATGAATAAATTTAGTGCACGGTAAGTGATTTTGGCTAGGCATCTACATGTGCAGTGACTTGACACCAAATTTTCTGCCAGGTCCCTTCAGCCCTGCTAAGTGTCCCTGTGGTCACCAAGGGGCTCTCCAGCCTCTGGCCCCAGCTTCCAGCACCTGGCAGTCATGTCTGAAGCCAGGCCCAGCTGCCAGCACTTGGCTGCCATCTTTGAAACCTAGCCCCACTCTGTGCCCTCTGGTTAGCCAGTTCCTGTGCTCAGTGGAGCAGCGTGGCACTCACAGAGGGAGCATATGGCAGCTATGCTTGTGGTCTTTCTGCACTATGGCTGGCCCTGGCAGTGAGGAACAGAGTCTTCCGATCCTGCTTGCCACCTTGATTGCCTTGCTGGCCTGCTGCACTTATCATCACCTGGTCCATGGCTGTCTAGCCTCACCTGGCTCCCCCACGCACAGCAACCACATGCCCACCTGCAGCACACTCTCCCAGGGCTCCTGCCACCATGCAGCTGCTGCTGCCAGTGATGCCAATGAGGGGCTCCAGGAGGCCACCACCAGGACCATCATCACCCTCCTGGGCCTCCAGCTCTACTGCCTTTGGGCCTGCGATGCCAGCCTGCACTGGTGGCAGCACCTGGTGCAGCACAACTGGGACAATGAGCAGCGGGTGAAAGCTTTTTGGATGACCCGGGCCACCTTTGTGGACCTGCACCACCAGCTCCAGCCCCACCTACAGTGCGAGGACACTGACATCTGCCTGGCCCTACCTGCTGACCCCCCCCTAGCCCTGGTACTGCTCAGGCTGGCCCCGCCCGCCAGCCTGTGGTATGTGAGGCATTTGTTTGGCCTGGGCAAGGTCACCACCAAGGAGGCCATCCTGGAGGTATGCAGCATCCTCCAGGACGTGCTGACAGACACCGTCCTCTGTGTCCGCAATTCCCAGGCAATGATGGCAGGCTTCTGTGCACTGGGGCTCCTTCAGTGAATTAGGGCCCTGGATCTCACCCACATCCTGGTGGCCCACCCGCCCCATGGAGACCAGATGTATTATAGCTGCAGGGGGTTCCACTGCATGGCCCGCAGGTGGTTGTTGACCACTGGGCATGTTCATGCATGTCAGTGCCAGCTAAGCAGGCAGTACATATGGCACCCTCATGTTCTGAAACCCTGGACTGGTCACGCTGATGGAGAGTGGGTGCTTTGCACTGGGAGTGTAGGATGTGCAACTGGGCACCATCGTTGTCCCATCCCTGCTTATCGGGGACCCTGTGTATCCACTCCTGCCCTGGCTGATGGGGCCCTACACTGGCCACTTAGACCCCTGCCAGGCCCACTTTAATTGATGTCTGGGCAGACCTGTGCCTTTGTCAAAAGTGCCTTTGGCTACCTCAAGGGCTGCTGGTACTCCTTCAGTACCCACTTCAAATTAGCCAAAGAGAACCTCCACTGGGTCATAGTCATATCCTGTGTGCTACACAATATATGCGAGTCCTGGGGAGAGTTGTTCTGCAAGGCCTGGGCAAAGGAGGTGCTGCAGGTGGCAGAGGCCTGTTAATGGAAGCATTAACCGCTGCAGCAGTAGGTTCCCCATGGTGAGGCCCTAGGTAAGCTGCTTACCTGTTAGTGGGGGTCAAGGCACTGGGTATGGGAGGCTCTGGTGGACCACCTCATGGAGCACTCCCCCCTCTAGCCCTCCTGCCCCACAGACCCCCTACCCCCTGCGCCCACCCCCAGCACCATTCTCATGCCAGACACATGTCCAAACAAGAAATCTTTAGTCCCTTCCATCTTTTCCTCTCAAACAAAAGAGCCCCTGCCCCCACCCTCCCAAACACACAGAGCCCCTCCACCACTATCCCCACACGCCAATAATAAAAAATCCTTTTCCCAGTTTCAAAATTACTTACAAGAGTCTATATTTTTGTGCCCTGGAGTGGGGGAGCTGTGGGGTGGGGGCACCTAGGAGGCAAAGCCTGGGGGTAGCTGGTGAGCAGCCATCTTGGGTCATTCAGCCGTAGGTCCAGCAGCTGTGGAGACTGGGGTGGGGGCTTGTCGGTGATAGTGTCCAGCTGTGAACAGTGTCCTGGGCCCATGGTGTGTGCTGTGCAGGCACTCAGCTCTCAGCTCCCAGGGAGGAGATGGTGCTGCTGACAACCGGTGGTGTCATAGCTGGCCACTCCTCATGGCAGGGTCTGGGGTGCAGAGCTGGTGAGGTAGCCACTGGCCAGGGTTCCCTGAGCTGCTAGTGGATTTAGCATCCAGGAAGCTAGGCAGGGTGGGACGCTGAATGCCTGAGGGCTCCTCCTCCAGTGACACGTCACCAGAGGGTTCAGGGTGGGACAGGGGCTTGGCCAGGCTGCCTGTGCTGGTGTAAATCATATGGCTGTGGCCTGGGTCCTGGGTCCTGAGGTGCCAAAATCTGGGTTAACTGCCACATAAAGAGCATGGTCTTATGGGCATGACCAGACTGACTATTGTGATCGGTCATGGCCTCCCACAGTGCCCACAAGGCCTTGACCTTTATGCAGTGACCAGGAGTGCCCACACTCCCGCATCTTGCCCAACTGGGCCTCATAAATGTGGGTGTTCAGGTGCCTGTCTTGCTTGAACTGCCTCTTCACCTCCACATGGTCCCAGAGTGCCATGAGTTTGCCAGTCTCCTCCTGGTTCCAATTGGGATCACAGGTGGATGGTACAGGCATGTGTATGCAGGTGGGGGTGGACCTGGATGGGGGAGATGAGGATGGCATCATGGTTCCTGCTCCAGCTCTCTGTGCCCCTGCACGGCTGTCCATGAGTTGCTGGCCCTGGGCAGCTGCCAGCAGCGCCCAGCGCAGGTTCATGGCACGGGCCTGGGAGCTGCATGGCTGAAGCTATTCCCTGCAGCACCTGCAGTCACAGGGCTGCTGGGGGTTTGCAGCAGGGAGGTGGTGCTGGCCCTGCTGCACCCGGGTGCCTGTAGGTGGCCCCGGGAGCTGGCAGGCCTGCCCACAGACTGTAGCAAGCTGCAGTTGGCAGCCACAGGCTAGTAGCCAAAAGCCCTCCAGCCAGCAACCACAGTCTTAGCAGGCATCAGCCATGGGCTGAGCAGCACTGCTGGAACAGTGACTGTGGGCACAGCAGGGCTGTGGCCTGCCCAGGAGGACATGCAGGGCGTGCAATACCTTCAGGCTCCTGTGTTGTGTGTCCCAGGGCAGAAGATGGTTGCTAACTTTTATAGCCTGCAGACGGGCTGCCAGTGAAGCAACCCAGCCCTGGAGCAGGAGAAGCTCCCAGCCGCTAGCCCTGGGGCTGGCCTCAGGCCAGTCTCCTAGTGGCTGGGCAGACCCTGCAGCATACTTAGTGCCAGGTTGCATCTACATGTACACTGTTGTGTATTAACTAGTCACACTTAAATTTGCTACCTGCATATGCAGGTAGCAAATTAAACACAATAAAGGAAATTTACTGCATGCGCTTACTGCACAGTAAATTAGGCAACAGCCTAGTAACATGTCTTGTGTAGACGTGCCCAGAGATACTTAGTACTCTCTTTCAGCATTTATAACGGACATAGTGCTGAGATTTCCATCTGCTAAAATTGCTATACTTTTTATGGGATTTGAAGTTTCCTGTATACTTTTTCTTCTTTTTTCACTTTACACACTGAGTTCTGTATTGATGCTTAACACATAATGAACAGTAAAGCATTACTTATGTAAGAGAAAGACCCAGAAGAATAGAAAATAAAACTGAAAGTATCGGTTGAAATACTTATGCAGCCTTGTAGATCTTTGCTTCTTTTATTTTTCCTTATAGCAATAACATGTTTCTTATCTTACTGTTATATTTTATTCAAATACCTAACAACATTGTTTAAGAATAAGTTTTTTTTACACATTATAACCTGTGCAATCAATGATATTGCCACTGCTTTGTATTCTTTTCTCTCTTCCCTCTATTTCTTTGTTAATTCAAGTCATTTGTGTTAGTACAGCACTGAGCACAACAGAGTTCCAGTCCTTTTTGGGTTCATTCATGCGGCCATAATATATGTTGCTATTACTACTAGTAGTAATAAACATAGTGATTAATTGTGATTATTGTGTTTCCTAGGTATAGCATATTTGAGTGGAATGTGCAGTGAAAAACGAAAATGTATAATTGCTGAGGACAATGGGCTGAATCTTGCATTTACCATTGCCCATGAAATGGGACACAAGTAAGTACATGAAAAACAGGTTGGTTTGTATTAGTCCCAACTGTTAAGTTGTTTTGTTTATCATTTTCATAGAAGTCTTGCTTATTGGGCTTCTTTTTTCTTCCTTTCTTAATTAAGAACGATTGTTCCTTATGATAAAATTGTAATGAAAACTATCTTTTTTATGTATGTGCTGCATTAACAATTAGATATTTGAATAATACATCAGCTTTTGTATGGATAAGGTCATTTATTAGAATAGTTGTAAGATCTAAATTAATCTGGGAGAAAACAGGTGCCTTGTTATTTTGTTTTTTGGGATTGTGGTACTGTGCATTGAATCCAGCTCTGACAGTTGTTTCCAAATGACATTTTACTGAGATCATAAGTTGGAAAGGTCTTTAGCTGAGTTTGGCATTCTCAAAACAGTTCCTGTTAAAGCATAACGGTCATCACAGGACTAGCTTAATTTTTTTCCCTTAAGTAATACAAAAGGAGGACTTTGCTGAAGGTGAAGCTGTATATTCTTCTCAATCAGAAGTTCATCTTTCAGGCTGGAGGGAGAATAAAAAGTATTATGGATTAAATATGAAAAATGCCCCATGCTGCCAAAACCAAAAGAATTAACAAAACTTACATTCATTGCTTGGTCTTCTCACCTTTCTGTAAAGAACAAACAAGTAAGAGCTTCAGAAAATGTCAGTGTTATTGGGTGGAGAACTGTCATATTCATTGTCATTATTTGCTAAAAAGGAAAGGAAAAAGTTAGGGAAGGTTCAGAGGCAGGTGACAAAAATGATAAAGGCTTTGGAAGGTGAGTCATACAAGGAGATATTGAAGGAAATAGGCAATTTCAGCTTTCAGAAAAGGTGATTTAGAGGAGACAAGATAGCAGTCTTCACATTTTTGAAGTTCTGCCTGAAATTAGAGGGAGAAACACCTTTTCTTTGTTATTTTAAAAGCAGAATGCTGATCAGTTGCTTCAAGTTGCAGCAAAATAGGTTTAGACTGGAAAAAAACCAACTTCTTCTCTGTTGATTTAACAAGGTAGTGGTGGACTAGATTGCCTAGGGATATTGCAGAATCTCCATCATTAGAGGCATTCAGGAAGGTGTTGGGTAGCATTGGTTAGGGATGATCTAGGACTAGCTATTCCTGTTATGGGTATTTCCCATGCTTCTGGGCTTTGCTGGCTGCCACATGGGGCCAGGAATCATTTTTCGTGCTCCTGTTGGTGTATGTCATGGTTTTCTTTACTTTTCATAGGAGCATCGGGTGTTGGCTGCAGACCAGACTGGGGATTTTGACTTAATGGGGGCTGGGAGGGGGGTGGCAGTGCCATTGTTCCTGCTGGGACTAAAACCTAGAGGTACCTGGCTAGAAAGCATTTCCCCTGCACTCAGGGTCAGACCCATCACTGTGTTTGTGGTTAGAAAGGAATTGTATCCCTAGGTCAGAGTGGTATGGATTGTGGGGTTTTTTTACTTCCTTTGTAACGGGGATGTGGACCTCTTCCTTGGATTTCTCAAATTATTTCAACAACCTTTGCAGCAGCTGGCTGCAACACTGACTTCTGTTGTCCCCCCACTTTACCTGGGTCTGGTTAGGGTGCTATGCCTTGTACCCATGTGACAGGGTTGATTATACAGTTTTAGTAGTAGTTTATGCACACATACGGAGCTCATTTACACAAGACATTTATTACAGAGCTGCCTAATTAGCTCCGCAGTAAAGTCTCAACATTTACACATGCAGCCCTATTAGGCTGCAGGGAACTAATTAATTTCACTGAAGGTTAGTACTTGTAAATATAAGTACTTGTATTTACAAGTACTATCCTACAGCAGAGTTCTTTAGTTTGCAGCAGTGCACATGTAGATGCTGACAGGGCAGGCTAGGGCATGAGGGTGTTTCAGTGTGGGGGTTGCCTGCTGGCTAACCTGTCACTGGAGCACCGTCATGCACCAGCCATCCCCTCTGCAGCACCTTGAGCCGGGTCAGAGCAGCTTTGGGCTGGCAGACTGATCCCCCAACCCCCTGCCAGCTGAGGCTGCTCCGACCTGGCTCAGTGTGCTGCGATCTTGGGTGCATGGTCAAATGTTGTTCCTGGGAGCAAAAAACTTCAGCATGATATGTGCCAGAGTTTACTGTTCCATGCTAACAGCATGTATAGATGCACCCATGGTTTAGAGATCTACTCCCTTAGTTCTCCATGCTTTCTGACTCTACTGGCATATGGTATATGCAGGCTAAACATAGGCAGTCTTTGGAAAGTTAATGTCTTTCATTGAAAAATATTTCAGGTTTATGTGTGGTTTGGGTAGGACTCTAGAGTGACAGTTTGACATCTATAAAATTAACTTTCTCCTTCAGAAATATTTTTTACGTTATGCAGCCATCCTCACATGTCCCAAGCAAATTCACATTTAAAAAGTTAATGAAAATATTACTGCAGTTTTACATCGGTATGACCTCACTGACTGAAAATAGGCTAATGCCATATGAAACTGAAGAAATGCAGTGGTGAGTCAAAACTCTGGCCTAAAATGAGTGCTTTCATTTGAGCCTTCCATATCTTGGGATGGGGTCACTTTGAAGGACATTGACAAATACTGTTTCATGTGAACAACCAGTGCTTTACCTATTGAATAGTAAAAGCCTGTACTTGAAATCAGAGTGTAGTAGATTTAACATATTTATGAGTTTATTTTAAAGAAGGAGCTTTCATATAGAACAAAAAAACCACCTGACCAGTTAAAAAAGAATGGAATACTGCCTGATTTTTAAATCTACCATTGTTATAATGGGCTAAAACATATACATTTCAGATGGAGAAAAAAGAAAGCAATTCTAGTCGTGAATCTAGTTTTTCATTTGCTAAATAATATTTCCCATTTAAAGTGTGTGTGTGTATATATATAATAATAGCTGTAATTTTATAGCTATTCATGATCATACATTTTCTTTTTGAATACATAAAGGAAGGGTCTAAATTGTAACATCTTCAAATAAAGGTACAGTAAACACTAGGCACAATAAATTTAAAGACAACAGTTCTAAAAAACTAAATTAAATATTGTTCTTTAGTTAAATCTGATATCTTTTATTAGACCAACTCAAATAGTTGGAAAAATTCTTCTTAGCAAGCTTTCAGATATAAAATACCCATCGTCAGTCTGAGGAAGCATCTGCAGTTGGTGTATGCTCTTCCAGGATGGAATGAATATTCCATCTATTCATTCTATTACTCCATCCAGGAAGAGCACAAACCAACTACAGATGCTTCCTCAGCCTGATGAAGGGTATTTATACCTGAAAGCTTGCTAAGAAGAATTTTTTCCAACTATTTAAGTTGGTTTAATAAAAGATGCCAGATTTACCCAAAGAACCTTGTCTGCCAATGTTGTTAGAACAATACAGCTACAACCTATACCCCTATAAGTAAAATATTGGTAATTTTTCTCAGAAATTATTTAAAATACTGTTCAGCATTTTTAGGTCATGTTTTGGAAAATAAAAATAAATGTATTGTTTTTGGCACTATCATTCACCCTATTGTTTTCTACCAAATGTTATGGAGTTCCTAATAAATATTCTTGTGTTCAAGCATGTACTTAAATATTCATAAACAATAATCTGTGCTCTTTTTATTGCGAAAAAATTAAACAACCACATAAAATCCATCACAATTAAAGAATTTTAAATTCAGGTTTAGGAAACAAAAATAGAGGATTGCTTTCTCCAGTCTCCTCTGTGACCACATTGCAAAGTGTATCATCAAGTCTAATAAGTTCTCTATTTATAATGAAATCAATTCCAAGATGTGTAGTAACAATCTTGTTAAGACTATCCAGAGATGTATATGTTAAAAGAAGAATTTTACAATTAAGCCTAAATTTAACAAGAAGTAAGGTTAGCACATTTGAAAACAGGTCATGTGCTAATGCCAGCAAAAATTCAGGTCTCTTATAAGTCCTGCTGCCTAAATATCATTTAATCACAAGTATCATGAAACTTTAGACACTGGACAACTTGTACAAAATTATATTTTTGAACCATCTGTGCTTTAAATTCATTAGGTGTATTACAGTTTGAAACCTAAATGACAAAATTATCATTACTGCCAGAGACAGTATCAACAAAAGTCACCATATTAGTACATTGGGGCATGATGCATTTAATCCCAGAAACTAAGACTGAGTTTTAAACTGACTGTGATGAAATTAAGGGAATTTACAAGGAGTAAGTATAGAACAATATTCCCTAATATAATCTCCTTAGGTTGGTACAAGTCTTAAGAGAATATTTTATTTAAGATTTTTCTAATTATGGTTTTAGAGACAGAATAAATGAAACCCTTCTCTCTAAGGACAGATTATCAACTGTTGAAGGCTGATAATTTTCAAAAGTAAAGTTTCTAATGTGATTCAGTATATTATCTTTTGTGATCTGTTCCACCACGGTAGTTCAAAAAACAAACAAAAATAACTGTATTGTCTAATTTTGCTCATCAGCCATATAACCTTGGTCTGTGGTGTCATCAGATCTCACAAAAATATTTGAAGAGGAGATATACAAGGAAATCTCAGGTTTCTGAAACTGTTGAACCGTTCCTTTTCTCTGAGGGAAGATTGACAGTTTAATAAAGCTTGTGTTACTGATGTTTAAGGCCTGGTTTAAATTGCACACCCAGCTCACTAATATCATGGCCTGATCATTATGGGGACTGCCATTTTCATGCCAGGATCATAGCACCCCCTGATTGTTCCTGTTTGCTGATGGTTGCTGCAGGCTGGGGAATGCTTTGCTTGGAGAGAGCTTGGGGGTGGGTAGGGCACATGGGCCTGGGACAGGGTGGGTAGCAGAGGGGCTGTTTGCTCCTCTGCGCATGTGTTCTCTCCCCCTGCCATCAACCCCCAGTGCCCCAGTTTTCCTACCCAGACGAGCAAACAGTCCTTCTACCCACTTGCAGACTTCGCAGAAAGAAGAAAATTATAAATAATATTTTTATAGATTTTTAAAAGTACCAGATAGATTTTTTTTTTAAATCAAGACATTATGGGCATGTGCGCTTGCAGCAGCTCAAATAAAAGCGGTGCAAATTTGAGGTGGGGCTTTTTGCCTCGGTGCATGTGCTTGGACATGCACTTTGTTGTGAAGCAAATATTGCCGCTTGGGGCAAATTAACTCTACTGCTCCCAGATCTGCAGCCAGGGGGAGCTAGAGCCGGGGGCCAGCACCTGTGCTCTCTTTAGCAGTATAAAAAGCTGCCCTGTCCTGGCCCCATCTGAACAAAAAGCTGCCCTGGTAAGCAGCTCAGGGCTACTCACTCTCAGGAGCTTCTGGGGCCCAGCCAGTTGGTACCTGGGGACACTACCCCTTGTGCCAGCTGGACTGCTGCAGCAGCATTTTAATCCATTTTTTAAAACACCCCAAAATCCACGTTCTTCCACAAGACCACTTTACACACACACGCACCCCCCCCACACCCACACCCACACACACACCCTAGAGAGACAGTGATCAGTTGGGCAATGCTTTATTGGTAAATTTACAATGTTAAAGCAGTTTGGAAGTCTACCGGTGTCTCTGTGATCATGATAAAATAAATTCTAAATAACAATATGTGCTGATGTGTGCTTTTCGTTTTCTTCACACATGATGGGTGTGTGATGGGGGGATGTGGTGTTTGCAGGAAGGGGGTGGGAAGGGGTGTGGGGGAAGGCGGGTGTGTGTGTGTGCAGAGATGTGGGTTGGTGTGTGGGGCAATTGCTGGGGGGACTGTGGGTGTTGGGGTCCTTGTGGGGGGATGCTCAGGAAGGGTGGGTCCCCTGGCCCTCACAGGGTGCAGCCCCCCACACAGCACATGGAATGCCCCCCACAGGGCCCCAGCTCCCCCCTGGAGGGCCACAGCTCCTATCCCCCACAGAGCTCCAACCCCACCACCCAGGGTCCCAGGCACCCTGGAGGGCCCCAGCCCCCCACACAGGGGGGGCCTCTGCTGCCCAGCTGGGTGGGTCCCATGGTGGGATATTTAAAAACATCTGTTTCCTGCAGAAATAAATGTAGTTCTGAAATACTACAGAATATTTT
>NW_017729024.1:78548829-78562372 GCF_001723915.1 Gavialis gangeticus
AAGGTTCAGCGCCCCACACAGCACATGGAATGCCCCCCACAGGGCCCCAGCTCCCCCCTGGAGGGCCACAGCTCCTATCCCCCACAGAGCTCCAACCCCACCACCCAGGGTCCCAGGCACCCTGGAGGGCCCCAGCCCCCCACACAGGGGGGGCCTCTGCTGCCCAGCTGGGTGGGTCCCATGGTGGGATATTTAAAAACATCTGTTTCCTGCAGAAATAAATGTAGTTCTGAAATACTACAGAATATTTTATGAATAACAATGGAAGTACTAAATGGTGCATGCTACTGTTAGTTATCTTTTGGGGTTACTCTGTTACAAATGTGTTTCCATATGTGAGCAGTTTTTCTGTAAATGCTGTGAATCAGTAATGTATGGTTCCCCCATTGAAACCACAACCTTTACTTGTGCTCTTGGCTCTAGTAAAAGATACAGTGAAACATGAGACTAGTGAAATTGACATGAATTTTCTTCTTTCATTGACCTTTTGAATGGCTGTTCTCAAGTTTTGCCAATTTCAATCATCCCCACTCAATTAAGTAAATTGTTAAAATGAGATTATGGCTTTTTGGCTCTTGCTTCCCATTTTGGTTATGTTAAACTGCTGCTGCACAAGTTACTTCATTTGATCAGTAAGTTAATGGCTAATAAGAGTTATGCATTTTTTGGCCTATGGGACTCAGGAGAATTACACTGTTTGGCACCTCTAAGGGCTTTAATCTTGATTTTAGAATTAAAATATTTTACTGTAGCTATGGAACTTAATGCTTCTGTTTCATATCTTCCTCCTTTTCCTTTTCCTTATGTAGAACTTGGCCCATGTTTTTCCATTTCTCTTTGTAGTTCTAATAGGAATTTGAAGAAACCTTGCTATTCGGTCGCTGATTCGGTTTGGTGGAGATTCAGCCAGATTCAGTGGCTGAATCTCCGAATCCAGATTGAAGCAGAGGACCCTTTAATTTCTCTGAATTGATTTAGAGCCCTCCGAATTGGACAGATTCAGCGATTCGGATGTAGATACAGCTTTAAATGCTTTTTCTGTATACCTCTAGGTAGCAGGGGCTCTGAACACTGTGGTACTGGGGCAGACACAATGTCCCACAGAAGCCCAGGGGGCTCCCCACCACGCTCTGCAGTAGACCCGGAAGTAGACCAGAAGCACTTACAGTCCACTTCCTGGTCCACCAGGGAGTGCACGGGGGGGGCGGGTCCTCCATGCCCCTTTGGCTTGGTGACTGGTGCCTCCTGGGTCTTGGGGTGGGGACACCTGGGGTCCCTCTGTGGCTGATCACTGAGCTGGGGGAGCCCCTCAGCGTGCTCCTCGGCAGACCCGCAAGTGGTCCGGAAGTACTTTTGGTCCACTTCCATGTTTGCTGCCAAGCACGCGGGAGGGTCCCCTGTGCCCCTGCGGGACGCTTCATCCACCCCAGCACGTCAGTGATCATGAGCCACACCTGTCACTTCAAGGTATGTAGAAAAAACTTGTAAAGCTGTGCCTGTGTCCAAATTGCTGATTCGCTGAATCAGCATCAAATCTTCAGATTCGGATTCGGCCGAATCGAATCAAGGACAGTGATCTGAATCAACGGATTGAACCACTGTTCCTGATTCGGGCCGAATCTGAATTGAACAGGGCCAGTTTTGCACAGCTCTACTTCCTATAGTTAGAATTATTATGGTTATTGTTGTCATTTGTATTACAGTAGTGTATAGAAGATCTGACATTGAAGCCTTATGATTCCAGGCACTGTATGGTACATAATAAATGGCAGTCCCTGCCTCTAGCTCCTTAATATTGAAAACTTAAATAAAGTAGCACAATTTAGGACCTATACAATGATAATAATACTTGAAACATAAAGATGTATCATAAAAGTACATTGTGTATTAGCCAACATTTCTGGAGATGGAAAACCATATTTAAGAGCTTTCCTATGGAACGGTATGATACTTTTAATGACCTAAATTTTAAAGTTTATTTAACCAGGTAAACAGTTTGTATCAATGTTAGAAAAGGTATTTTGGGAAAAAGCATTGGGTAGGGCCAGATACTTAACACACTAACAGCTATACTGAAGGAAGCAAAAGGAGCAGCAGCCCTGAACCCCTTTGCCTATGGTCTTATTTCCTGGTACTATAACTTCCATTGGACCCACATTGTTGGGCAGTAACCTGGTTGTGAATTTACACTAAGGCAGACAGCTATTAAGGAAATACTATGCATTTGAGTGCAGGCAGGGACCATGATGCACATATTTTAGTCCTAGCTTTGCTAACTACCTTCTCTTTACAAGCTGATTTCTGGACACATAGAGATGGGTCTCTCTGGGGAATGGTATAGATGGCTCCTGTGCAAGTGACTGACACTTCCGCCATCCATATGAAAATTATGCATAGAGCAGCCCTCCAGGCACATATCATGCAAGCACAATTTGCTCCTGGTAACTAATCTAGTTTTATGACCGTTTCCTTTATACTTTCCATATTTTCTAGTCTTTCATAAGACATTTCAGTAAAAGCTATACTTTTATACCTTATACCTTAATCTACTAGATTTGTATCTTCTGAAAAAAGATCATTTACCCCTAGCAGCAGCACTGCTCTTTGAAGCCACAACACTGCAGGATTTCAAAATCAAACATCTACAAGTAGGTTTCCTGAATGGAAAAGGCCTAGTGTTTATTCCCAGTGCTAAGCCTGTGTTGTTCTGCTGATTTCCCTGGGATATGGGGCTGCTCTAGCACTGCTGGAAGCCAGGCCGCTTCTATTTAGGATTGAAGAACTTAACTTTGGGCAGTAAAGTTTAAAAGTGTGGCCATAACATGACAGGTGTAATTTTATGAGAATTTTCACTGTAACTAAATGACAAACCTTCAGGAAAGTAGCTTATTCACATACAGTTTTCACAGAATTGTTGGTATTAAATATTCTTTGTGCAATCTTCAAGCTTGTTGTGCAGCAGGTCAATTTTTATAATAAACCGTCATATAGTAAAGATAAATTTCATATTATTTTTGGCAAAGTTTGGGCAGGCTTTTTCGCTATCTATTTGTTCAATAGCTAGAGGCCATTTTTTCAGGAAATGTGTATTTAAGACATTTGCTTTATCTCGCCATAAGCAAGAGAATGTCACACTTAACTCACTTATTTATTAAATGGTTATTATTTTGATAAAAGTCAGAAGCAGCATAGAGAGCTTTTCTTTATTTTTTGTATAGAGCCTGATTTTGATTTAGTTTAGTCTTATACCTGTGTAAGTTCCTGTTGGTTTCAGTACACTTATCATTTTTAATCCTATAAGTAGAAACAGAATTAAGATAGATTTCAAAGTGGTTCTTTAGGTACCTAATATGTACTGAAATGAAGTTTAGGTGCCTGAGTTCCAAAGAGAAATTCAAAACAGTCCTGTGTCATTGCCCACAAGATGGCTTAGATTCCTAAATTGATTAAGCACCTCCATTTGGGACTGCAAAGTGCCTTAGGTGTCTAAACAAGGTTTCTGAGCATTCTCAGGAGAAAATCAGATGATGCACATAAACACACCATGGTATCTAACTCAGCTCCTTTGAGATTTACCTGTTCCTGAGAGTCACAGAAACTAAGCAGAAGGCCTCTTTTAGTTGGTGGAACACACACCTAAATTGTATCAAAATTAGGTTAGTGAGATTGCTGAACTTTCTGCCTAATAGCCACTAGGTTAGGGCACTTGTCCAAAACTGAGAGAATAGGAGACTCTCCTTACCCAGTGCAGATTTGAACCCAAATCTCTCACTGGGTGTATCTACATGAGACGCTTTACTGTGCAGAAGACTAATTTGCTGCTCAGTAAAACGTCACGTGTGTGGCACTTAGGGCTCAGTAGACTAATTTTCTGTGCTGCCAGGTAGTCTTGTCAGCGCAGTGAATTACTGCACTTAAACACATGTGTAGATAGTGAAATTGAGATTAGTTTATTCTGGCTCAAAATGAGCCAGAGTATATTCAGTTGCATTAATTGCATGTATAGGTGTGCCCACTTTGAAGGAGTACCATAATTACTAGCCTATACAATAGGACAGGTAAGGACAGTCTCCATCCCTCCTCTTGAAGCTACATTAGAGGAAAGGGAGCATGATTCTGTAGCTTACTGGTTATAACACTGTCCCTAAAGGTGGAAGGCTCTAGGTTTCAGTCTCTGCTGCCAGGCCTGCATCTGTATTTTAACCAGTGGCTTCCTAATGTAAAATACATAACTATGTTTGGGAGCAAAGAAGGAGTCTTCCCCCGTAACTCTCGTGGCTATAGCACTTGTCTGGGAAAAGTGTCTTCTGTTCTAATCCTGTTGACAAGATTGTTTATACATTTTTTACTTTAGGCAGAGGCAGGGTGGAGTTGTACCTCATAGACTAACTAAATCAGAGCTTTTATAAAGGCTGGCTCTTCATAGCATCTGATGAAGTAAGCTGTCGCTTACAAAAGCTTTATGAATTTCTGATTTAGTTAGCCTATAAGGTGCAGTTTTCCCCTGACTTCTGCCTGCCTCCAAACTAACACAGCTGACTACCTCTTTCTTTGTACAACAGCCAGTGTTAGTTAAAAAGCAGAGTTAAGCCTGGCCAAAGGAACTGAGGCACCTAAATGTGAATCACTTTCATATTTTGACTGAGTCCAGATGTGCATGTATATTTGGTTCCCTGGGGACAACTAGTGACGGTGCACCTTGTGCCACCGCTAGTTGTCCCCGGGGAATGACTGTGCCATGTGATCTGGCATGCAGCAAGTTATCCCACGTGGGGCAAGGGAGGCTGGGACCAGCACTGGGCTGGCCCCTGCAGCCTTACCTGGGGTCCTGGGAGCCACCCGGGGGCTGCAGCAGTGGCGATCCTGCTATGCAGAGCCTGGCTGGCAGTGGAGTGTGGCTCCAGTCAGCCAGGCTTCAGCTTTAGGTGGCACACACTGCCACCATGTGTGCTACTATGCTTTTTTTTCCAAGGAATGTCCAGGGGTCAAAAAACCCCTCTGCGTTGCTCCTTTGCAGCGCAGAGAACAACTGAATGTGTGGTATGCGATACCACAGATGTGTCTGCAGTACCACATACCGCACAGCCACATTCATCTGGACGCGGCCTTTGTGTCCCTCAGTTGGCTGTACAGGGTTCCTAGTTGTCAGAGTTGGTCACAGTGAATTGCCATCCAGAGCCAGGCCAGTACTTAGGCATTGCATTGATTAAGTTTAGGTTCCTGACAAACCACTGAATCCTGCTCTTAGATGCTGAGGTAATTGTACAAAACTGTTGTAGAAAGGCAGAATGCACTGGGGGAGAAAAAACAGGGCTAAAGCACATTTGTTCTTTTGTTTTCTGAATTATTTTTTCCCCATTTTAACAATTAAAAGGTACACATTTCAAATTCCGCTCTCTGTCAAGATGTTAAAACTCAATCCATAATGGGTGCATATACATGTTATGCTACAGTGACACAGCAACGCTCTATGGCACCTTATGGTGCTCTACGATGACTTAGCAATCACGTGTCTACATGTGATCACCAGCTGTGTCACTGTATCGGCATGCTGTCCTGGTATAGCGCATCACTACGGCAACGTAGCGGCCAAATTTAACCATGCGCCATGCAGATAGCACAGTAACCACCCATATTGTGCCATGCTTTAGTACAGGGATGGGCAAAGTCCAGTGCACAGGCTGGATCCTGTCAGCCATGGACTACATTTGCCAGCCGCCCCTGCCTACATAGTTTGGGCTGGTCTCCCTGGAGACCACAGCTGCACCTGTGCAGGAAAGATCAGGCTGGGTTTGCCATGGCGACCAGCCTGATCTGTGCTGGCAAAGTGCTAGGCAGAGCAGTGCAAGGGGCTGCTCTGGAGCCACTGGGAACTGGAGATGAAGGCAGCTTACTCTGGAGCCAAGGCAGAGCCACAATCTGTAGCCTGCATGCTCTGGGCAGGGGCACACAGGCAGGGGATCACAGCTTTGCCCCATCTCCAGACAACGCTATCACCACTGCAAGGAACTGGGGCAAAGTTGTGATCCCTTCCATAGCAGCCACAGCCTGAGCTTTCCCATGCAGGTGCGACTGGCATCTCAATGAAGACTAGTCCAAGCCATGAGGGCAGAGCCTGCTGGGAAATGGAGTCCAGTTGCTGGCTAGATCAGCCATTTTGCCTACCCCTGCTTTAGTACTTCTAAAAGGAAGTACTTAAGCATGGCGCCATAGCAACGTCACCATACAGCAACATGTAGACATGCCCAAATATAACATGTTAAATAATGGCAAAACTATGGCATATTTCATAAGATGTTAACAAGTGTTTGCAAGACCTTGCTTAGGTTTAGGCAGCTAAGTTTAAACCTGAGCTAGGAGCAGCATTTGCAGGCATTTGCTACTTGCCTGGAGAAGCATGGGCAGCCAGAGGTTAAGTAAGTTGGAGAGGGGGAGGGGGCTATTGGCAGCTCCAGAGGGAACTGGCCCGTCTGTGGTGGAAGTTGGCAGGTCTGTGAGGGGAGCTGACTGGTCTGGGGGAGGAATACTTGTGAGGGTGACGGATGGGGTAGGGGGAGGGAATAACCCAGTCAGGGTCAGAGGGGTAAGAATAGCACAACTCCGGGGCTGTGGTGAGTGGCTGAGCATTTCCAGTCCAGGGCTGTGCTATGAATGTGTGCAGGCATTCGCTAGGTCAGAATGCTAGATCTAAAGTTAGTTCACTTCTGATGGGAACTAATTTTATATTGGGTGTACCATTTTTAGGGCAACCTAAGTTCAGTGAATGGTTGCACACCAGGCCATTTAGATCATTCTAACTTTGGTTAGGACAATCTAAATGTATCACTTGTATGTACCCATAAACTGCACTCTAACAAAGTATTCTTTCCCTTTGGCCTGAAAAAGGCTGGTCATATCCTCTGCATACCTCAGCCCTCCCCATGGGGAGCTTTTCTGTGTAATTTAAAGATCAACAGATTTTCAGCTGTTGTGGACCAAAGCTGAATTCCAAAATTGTGGAACCATAGTGACTTACATCAGCTGAGATTCTTTTGCTCATGAAAATTAGTGCATAGAATCAGACTTTCAAGTGGTGTGGAAAAGATTGTCAAGATATACATTTACAAATAGGATATTAGGACTGCAAATTACGCACGTTTAGTTTTTCCTGGTTGGCAGAACATCTTTATTAGAACATTAAAAACCACAAAAAATCCTGTCTGTTTAGTTCACTTTCTAAGAACAGTCAAAAGCTTATAGAATAATTTAATTTATTCAAATGCATTTTGTCATAATGGAGACCAAGCTGTCAGTGTTATGTGAAGACAGACAGTAGGGTTGTGCAAAGCTTTGGTAGCCAATTCGATTCAGAGAAGATTCAGCCCAATTCAGCAGCTGAATCTTTGAATCCAAATTGAATCGAGAGACCCGTTAAAAGGAAGCTTCTGAATTGGGTCTAAGGGAGAGCCAAAGGTCCCAGAGAGGGGACCACAGTTGGAGTGGGTGAAGGATGCAATCTGTGAGGCATGAGCCACAGTGTAGGGGAGGTATGGAGGTGTGGAATGGATGTCACCCCTAGACATCAGGGACCTAAATGGGCAGCCTCCTGCCTGGGTAACATCTGAATCAGTTTTCCATCAAGGCATGGCAGAAGAAAGAGCGGTGGGTGGTTGGCCCAGAAACAGAGGCTCGTATGCCAGAAAGCCAGTCAGTGAAAATTGTAAATTGAGGCATCAGGGTGTAACAGGCAGGCTTTGGGGGTGAGGCAGGGGGAAGGGGGATATAGCAAGTAAAAGTGGAGAGGTAACTGAGGAGTCAGATGTCAGGTAGGTTATAGTGCATCATAAATCCAATGTCTATATTGATTCCATGAGCTTTTGTATCTAGGAAATTGATGAAGTGAATTTCATAGGCTCATCTGTGAAAAATGTTTTGTAAATTCCCTTTGAGGATCAGGACTGAGAGACTGGAGAGAAAGTGGTTTTCTTGTGAGAAATGTGCCCCCACTGGTAATTGAGTGTTCTTGTCTTCAATAGATTTCTGGTGTGCATTTGGTCTGGTGCACAGTTGTGGTTTGGTCCATCCTATCTATTTTCCATTAGGGCATTTGGTGCACTGGGTGAGATATATCATGTTTCTGGAGGTGCAGCTGTAAAATCCAGGAATGGTGATGGTTCTATTGTGGGGGTACTGGAGATATGTTAGCAGGTTTTGTATTTCTTGCCATGGCATGGTCTGGATCCATTCAGAGTGTTTTAGGCTGTAGGAAGTTTGATTCTGGTGATGAGGTTAGTGAGGTTTGGTACTTGTTTGAATTTACAAAACACTTTTCACAGACGAGCCTGTGAACTTCACTTCATCAGCCTCCTAGATACAGAAACTCATGCACTCAGTACAGACATTGGATTTATGACATACTATAACCTGCTTGACATCAGACTCCCCAGTTACCTCTTCACTTTAACCTGCTACATCCCCCTTGCCCCGCCCCCCTAGCCTGTCTCTCACTCCCTGATGCTTCAATTTACATTTTCACTGACTGACTTTCTTGCCTGCATGCTAGCCTCTGGCTTCTTTGCTGCTATTCATTCCATCCAGGAAGAGCACACATCAACTGCAGATGTTTCCTCAGCCTGTTGAAGGGTTTTTAAACCTGAAAGCTTTTAAAGAAGAATTTCTCCAACTATTCAGTTGGTCTAATAAAAATTATCAGATTGACCCATAGAACCTTGTCTGCCTATGTCCTTAGATCATCATAGCTACAGCCTGTACCCCTTAACACACACAAGTGATATGAGTTTTGATTTCAACAGTTCGAGGGGCACTTTCACAGAAACCCCTGTACCTATCTCCTTGAAACTTGGCAGGCTTCATGCCCTCTGAAGGTGCTACCATCCCTGCTATTTTCATCTGAATCTGCAAAAAAAATGACAAAGTTATAGGTATGTTAGTTATTCCCCATTATAGTCTATGGCCGAATCTGCAAATCGGTGCTGAATCTCCAAATCCGATTTAGCCGAAGCGAATCGGGACAGTGACTCAAATCACCAAGTTGAATCACTGTCCCTCTTATTTGGCTGAATCCAAATCAAATACTTGCTGCTTCGCACAGGGCTAACTGACAGTTTAGGAAGAAACAGAAGATAAAAAATTGATGAACCCCCTTTTTACATAGTTTTAGATTTTGAAACAGTCAGATACAGTTTTCAGTTTGCAAAACTGTGGAACAGTGTTCTTAAATTGAACGTGCAGCATATGTGTAGAGTATTTATACTCTACATAAATGCATAATTTTCATAGATATTTAAATGTGTTCAATATAACTGTGAGAGAGTTTACAAAAGGTTATGTAAAATAATGTCAATGTTTTTCCTTAAAAACAGCCTTTTTTGGCAGTTCACTGAGTAACTGATGTCTTAAAGTTTCCTTTCCTAATTATAGTTTTTTGGATTTGAAAACATGTTATATTTCAGTGGTTTTCTTGGTATGTGACCAGGGACATAAAGCTTAAATATAATTGTTTATCTTGAAATACTGAAGTTTGCAGGATTTGTCTTTAGCATCTTATTTGCCAATCCTGCATACTTGCTCTGTATTAGATAATTCAAAATCCAGTGAGACGCCATGCATTTATTTCATGTTATGAAGTTAAATAAAACTTTCATATACAAGTTTAAAATGTTTATATTGCATGTATATATGCAATATGTCTCTGTAGCAAGTACACTTGCCTTTCTATAACCCCAAGACCCTGCAAGGTTTACTTTGTAAAGATCTCTTAGTTTTCTGTCATGGAGGAACTATTTGCAGACACTGTCCAATCTTAGAAAAGAAACTCAAGTCGTACAACATTTTGGCTCTTTTCCACATTTTTCCTGATCCCATACCTTCTTTTTCCTCTACGATCTCCTGGTGCCTGTTAAAAAATTTGATCTCTGAGGAGAATATTAATTCAGAGTTTGATCTTGAAGCAGCATTTATTTATAGTAAGAGTAGCATAGGATCATAGGAACCTACGACTGAAAGGGACTTCACATGGTCATCTAGACCAGCCCCCCTGCACAAGGCAGGATCATCTCTCACTAAACTATCGTAGCCAAGTGCATGTCCAACCTGCTCATGAAATTTTCCAAGGATTGAGATTCCACAACTTGTTCTGATGCTTGACATCCTTTATAGCCAGAAAGTTCCTTCTACTTGCCAAAATTTTCTCTGCTACAGTTCGAGGCCATAGCTCCTAATCCTGTTCCCTATAGCCACAGAGTCCATCTCCATCCTCTCTATAATCTCCCTTCAGGTTTTTGAAAACTGTTATCAAATCCCCCTTTAATCTTCTCTTCTCCAGACTAAATATCCCTAGCTCTTTCAGCCTTTCATTGTTCCCACTCATTTAATCATAGATTTAAGAGAAGGCCATACTAAGGATAGTGACTTCTTCCCAACCTCAACCCCCCATTTCTTTCTATAGTTAAGCACATAGCACAGTACTTATGCAGAACAGTCACAGAGGGAATCAAGCACAGAATACACAGGTTGCTACAATAAGCATCACTAAAGAATTCAACAGACAGCGTATTGATTTTACTGTAACAGCCACTTCAGGGTTATTGTCATTTGATAGGAAAATGTTATATAACAATGGAAGGAGGCAGCAAACTAGGGGTGCAATTTCTCTAGCAGTTACACTCTCCTTTAATCTCATGTCACATGCTGAAAGATAGTGATCAATATGGCAGACATAAATCAAAAGAGCTTTTTGACAGACGTCAGTGATCAAAACTTAATTATGTGGCAGGGTGTGTTATTGTGCCTGAAACATGCTCAACAAGTTTTATCATTTTTCATATTTTTGTTTATTAGAATACTCATAATATTTATTAATCAATCCTAAGAGGGATTCACAATGCTATCATTATGTTAGCCCTCACAATGATTGTAAAGAAGTAAATGTTCCTTGCTACATATGCTTATTTGAATACGTTTTTGTCTTTCTGAATATAAATAACCTCTAACCTTATGCCTCTTTGCAAATTATACCCCTGTAGCAAGGTCACTTGCCTTTCTATAACCCCAAGACCCCCTGTAAGAGTAATGGTACAAATCTTTTTGTACCATGATGTATGCAGGTTTCCTCTTGCATTCTAAAACAATTATGTGTATTTTCAGACTTAACTTTAAGATGGGTTACCAGCTGTGCTTTGGGCACAGTCTCATTATAGTTATTAACTAGAATAAACATACTGATGCCTCATATGGAACCTGCATATAACATAACATAGCATTTGAAACAGGCTACTAGTCATTTGCCTATGATGTTTTCTTCAACATAATTATAATAGTATGGTAGAACTTTCTGTCCTTAAAATATAGCACAAATATTGATTGCTGCACAAATAAATGTAATCAGTGCTCACAGAGCTATCCGTAATAATTAAGTATCGTTATCCTCATTTTATTGAAGAGAAAAATGGGGGGAAAACAGATTAAATGATCTGCTCAAAGGCACACATTGAAACCATCTTAAACTCAAGATAAGATGTAAGAGCTTGTTGCTTCAAGTCCTTTCTTTAATGCTTTTAAAAAGTTGGCAATACCATATGTATTTGTTAACAATTAGTCTGTTATGAAAAAACTAGTCTGTTTCATTTAGTCTGTAATGAAACTAAAACAAGATCGTTTTATTTGCAAGAAATATTTTTCCAAAAATTATATAAATTAACAAATATTTGCTCCCTATCTTAAAATATTCCCTTCTCAAAAAAATAATTTAGGACTCCAATCTTATCATACATCTCCTCACAGCTATAAACTAGCTGAGATCTTTAAAGTCTTGCTAGCTCCCTTTAAGAAGATGAGATTTTCCAGCAATGTCTCACAAAATCATGAATTTGGATTAATCAGCATTATTATCATCTTGCAGTTCCTACTTATCATTCCTACTCTCCTGATATCTTTTAGAAGTTTTTAGGTGGAAGTTGGATTATTGTCAGGTTGAAAAAAATATCTGTTGTTCCTAAGGGGTTCTTTTTAATTATTTGCTTAGTTTCTCCTATGCACTTTGTAGACTGTCTTGTCCCTGGCAGTTCCATGTGACTCAGAATAATAGCCAGTCTTCTTCTGTAGTTTCTCTTTACACTTAAAAGAATGTTAGTAAGAAATAATATAGGACACCCCATTGTAGCTAAGATCCCTTGGTTTTCTGCCTTTAAATTAATTAGTCCTGATGTAGCATTCATTCCCTATACCTGCGCTGTAGTGTGCTAGTGGTATCTCTAGTGAAATAAATAACTTAATCAAAGGTAGTTCAGTTCTTAGTGGAATAATGAGTAGAAAAGCAACTAAGAGGTGTTTGTTTGTCATGAGGCAGGTTCTCTCATCAAGGCTAGTCCGAAGGGCACATTAGGTTGAAAGACCATGTCCTTCTGCCACCTCTTCAAATGTTTGCCCTTACACTGCAAAGTTTTGAGATGACCTCAACAGAATTTTCTGGCCAATTAATTATGATTAAAATATTACAGGCCTTAATGGCTGTTGCATTTTTGTTTTTATATAAATACTATGACTGTGTATGCACTGTGTCAGGACTCTTTAAGATGAGAGTTAGCTTGAAAGGTGGTCTGCAGGGGGTCTAACAAGAGCCTCACCTGACAAAGAGAAAGCTAGGCTTAGACAGGATATAAGCCCAGACCCTGAGTGGAGTAGGCAGTAAGATTCTGGGGGCTGCCAATGGAACATCTCTTAAGCAGAGTGGCTTCAGCTCCGGAATGCCCCTGTGGAAAGTACAGCCAGCAGCACTTGGCAGGGTTGGGAAGTGACTAGGGGGTGGAGGAGGTCCCTAGGGGCCCAGTTAGGGGGGTGGAGCCCAAAAAGGGCCTGAGTGTTGAGTATGGAACCAGTGGGGTCCAGGAGCCCAGAGATGGGCTGAATGAGGGACTGGGGTGTCCAAGAGCACAAGAGGGCTGAAAGTGGGATCTGAGAGTCTGGGAAGATCAGAGAGTGATGATACCTGCAAGACTTGGGCATAGTGCAGGGGCAGAATGGAGCCACAGAATTAGCCCATAAAGCAAAGACCACAGACACCTGGTATTCTCATGTGAATGATCTAGATTGGGAAACCTTGGGACAAGCCTCTCTTATATAAATTTAGATGCATCAAGTCATGGCAGGAGACAGACGGGGTGACTGCCCAAGGGCAACAGAGTAGGCCGAGGGCTGAAGGGACTGCAGGAGCTTCATGGCCACCCCTGGAGATGACCCCATTCCAGGCACCCCCCCCCCACACACACACACAGAGAAAGCAAGTAGCTTTTTTGAAGTTATGTTGTGTTTTTAATTGGCCATGAATTTACTACTTGGACTACATAACTGATAAGTTAACAGGAACCATCATTTGTATTTATATGCATGTGATTAGCTGTTGTATCGCTCTACAGTTTTTATTTCAAGTACTCTATTATTTATAATAATTGTGAATGTTGTGCATTATTAAACATTTCAGAACAGTGGTACAATCTTCTAGCCCCACAGGTCAGATGAGTGGTGTATGTCCAATCTGTGAGCCAGA
>NW_017729024.1:78567372-78581246 GCF_001723915.1 Gavialis gangeticus
CTTCATGGCCCCCCCTGGAGATGACCCCATTCCAGGCCCCCCCCCCCCCACACACACACACAGAGAAAGCAAGTAGCTTTTTTGAAGTTATGTTGTGTTTTTAATTGGCCATGAATTTACTACTTGGACTACATAACTGATAAGTTAACAGGAACCATCATTTGTATTTATATGCATGTGATTAGCTGTTGTATCGCTCTACAGTTTTTATTTCAAGTACTCTATTATTTATAATAATTGTGAATGTTGTGCATTATTAAACATTTCAGAACAGTGGTACAATCTTCTAGCCCCACAGGTCAGATGAGTGGTGTATGTCCAATCTGTGAGCCAGATTGGTCCCTGTGCTGCTTCTGCTGGGATCTGTACACCCAGTTTGGGCCCTACGATGTCCCCACACACTGGGATTGAGTCCCAGAGTCCTGTGTTGCCCCCACTCAGCTCCACCTGCTAGAATTAGTCCAGATATGCCACAGGACCATGCTATCCAGTCTGTGGGGCTCCTCAAGGGTCTGGGAATTTGGTAGCAGGGGAGTGGTGACACTGTTCCCCCTTTGCCAAATCTTGAGAGCTGTAGGGAGCCTGGATAACCTGGTGCCAAGGGCCAGATCTGGCCAGCAGGCTGGGAATTGAGCAGCCCTGTATTAGACCATTTCCAATTTATTCTAGGTACAGACTTCAAATTCTTGAAAAGTTTGAAAGTATCGTGTTGCAAATCTTTCTGTCTCATCTCAACATCAGGTCTGAATCTGTTATGTTATGTAAGTAAACAGACATACATTGAGATTGCAGGATTGGTTCTTATATTCTAAATGCTTCTAGACTAACCTCTGATGTTAATTATCTCAGTCTGCTATTAATACATCATTCATTTATGTGGAGTGTGTAAAAGTGCTTCTGACTAACACTGATGAGAGAATAAAACCAGGTCTTCACCTTTTCTTTGTACAGCACAATATGCTCTTATGGTGGCAAGTAAACAATGAATAACACACAAAAGCATTCCAATATAATTGTGTAGTGTCACTGAGCTAATTTGCTGCAAATTATGTAGTAAATCATTTTGAGTGCCTATTTCAAAGGTAAATATAAAATAGCAACTTTACAGGGTAGATTTTCCCCAGAAGATGCATGCATACCTGCATTTAACCTACTTAAATATAATAAAGTGATTGTCATTTCTTCACAAGTCTTAATTTATTAAAGCATTTCTATAATAAAAGCCTAAAAGTATTCTGTAATTCTTTTTCAATGTGTCTGTTGATGTAGGAATGCAGTTTGTGGCCACAGAATTATAAACTATTCTCTTTCAGGGTGAGGGAGAGAAAGACTATCATTTATTTCCCACCTTCAGTTGTATGCATGGATTATTTCATGTTTACAGTAGTCCAAAAGAGGAGTACGGGTACTGCATTGCTCTTTGAAAATGCAGTATTTATCTTCTACCTTCATTGTTTTGGATTGTTAACTCATGTTTGTTGTGAGTACAGAGACATTTTGGTGATTTTTTTTTTCCTTAGTTCCTAGTACACGTTAAACATCAATAAGGGTCATTATCAAAATCCACCATAGCGTGCTCCAACTTTCTGTATGATATCACAGAAGTTTTCTGGCAGTGGTTTTTAAACAAGTTGTGAGAAGTTTTATATGATAAAAATATTTTTTTTGGTTGACTTGACAACCATGCATAATGTTAGGGAGAGTTTATTTGACCAAGGCTCTTTGTCAAAATATATTTAAACTGAGATTATTAAAATGTAGTTTAGTTGCATAGTGCAAGTTGAAGTACTGCTAATGTTTCAGTTAGAGAATGTTTTCTTTAGGATGCTTCCTACTTTCAGGTAGTATGGCTGCACCTACACAAGATGCTGATTACACAGTAGTCCGTGACTGTTCTTTGGCATGGCTGTGTAGTAATTCTGGTTACTGTGCAGTCATTTAATATTTGTATAAACAAGTTCTTCTATAAACAAGTACTAAATGACTGCACGGTAACGACTGCACAGTCAGCTCTCATGTAGGTGTGACCTATGTGACACTCATATTCTGTGTACCAGGATGAATGAAAGAATTTTATATCCCATTCTCAAAGCAGAATTTGATTAATTTCCATGCAGATGGGGGGGGGGGGGTTGTTAAAAATACAATATTGGCTTTTTGGTAAAATATAGTTTCTCAGATTATTGCAGTGTTTAGCCCCTTATCCCAAACTCCCCTTTCCTCTTCCCCTGTGCAGGTGTGGTTGCCTTCTTTTCATTTGTGTAAATTTGAATGTTTCCAAAAGAAGGAAAGAGAGCTTGTGGGTAAGAGGGACAATCTATCCAACATGAACACAATAAATTGTATAGAAACAGAAGTGTAAAGCCTCAGAACAACACTATACAAATAGACCGGATTTCTGAAAAGGCTTTCGTTTTGTGAAAAAAGTGCATTTCTCTCTTATGCACGAGTATTGTATAATGGAAGGTTAGAGAATAGTGTATCTTTGACATATGTCCCCAAGCTGAACATTATGTACTTTCATATTCATGATGATTCACTTAGAACTATGTAAGTCTGGTTATATACGTTCTTATATGAATGCATCTCTTGCTAGATGGTGACAAGCCTTGTTTTTTGTTGCATGTTTGGCATGTTGGAGAATGCTGAGCAGGGGAACGGCTAAGTTGCTGCACTACCAGTTGCTGTTCACTTTTTATGCACTCTTGCAGTTGATATCAAGGAAAGGGTGCAAGCAGCAACTTTTTCTGCCAGGCACACTGCAAGCTAGACTGATGTAAAAATCATAGTGTGGCTTTGGATCTTTGATGAAGCCTATCCTGGGTAAATAATTATAATTAAGTGGAACTGAGATATAATGAGTGTTGCAATCTTAAATTCCAAGTTATAAAAGACCTGGAGTGCTCTTGGGCACTGGCTCTGCTCATATGCCAGTAGAGATCTTCAGGCTTATCTGCTCTGGCAGTCCCTGGCTGTGGTCCCTCCCTGACCTTAGCTCCTCCTTGGCCCCCACTCTCAGGCCACTTGAGACCTTGAGGCCCTCTGGCCTGACTTGCCCCCCTAGAATCCATCTCTGGCTGTGGTCTTTCCTGTTCCTTTAGCCCCTCCTGGGACCTGATCCCACTCGTGGGCCAGTTGGGATCACCAGGGTCCCCAGCCTTGGCACTCTCTGGCTACAGACCCTGTTCTGGGCTCACAGATTCTAGGGTCCCACCTTCAGCCCTTCCTAGGCTATTGGTTCTCTGAGTAAGCCTTGAGCCTGCCCTCTACAGGGCTCAAGGCTAAACCACCCATGAAACTTAATAAAAACACTTATGCTCTCTGGCAGACACCCAAACCCTCTCTGGGTTTATCATAAAATAAAGGCATAAACAAACCTTTCTCTCTGCCACAGGAAACTATCCCCTGTTCCTAGGCTTGTAGAGTTGCTTACCAAAGTTCTTGTCTTTCAGGAGCCCCGCTGCTCTGCAGCCAGGAGCTCATCTCTTTATGGCTCTCAGACCTGGACTTCCTGACTGGCTCAGGCATGGGGCTCAAGCCTAGCCTTCTTCCAGTCAGGTGAGTCTCCAGTCAACTTTGATGATGCCTGCAAGCTGTCTTTCAGGCTGCTTGCCATCTTTAAGTACCACCTGCCCTGTCACAATCCATAACATTCTTGCCTTCAATGGAAGGAACTTCCATTGATGTCCTGACCATGCATGGAAACATGCAGGAGAGATCAGCACCTGAGATAAGAGGTCATTATGTATTAAAAAGAGGCAAATTAGTCCACTTTGCAATGCTTTTTTTATGCTTCTTTGCAAAATGCCAGTGAAAACCTTCAGGTTCTCGCCCATCATCTCTTGTAGCTTAAATCAAAGGTTGGTATTAACAGTTATGTTAATGATATCTTTTCTAAGGCTCTCTTTTCATTTTGCTAGCCAGATGTTTGATCTCATTGATTATATTTCACAGAATATTTCACAGGCGTATGAGTATAGAACTACAAATTAATATTTAAGGCTGATTACAAATGTTAAAAATGCACTTTATGGGAAGAAGCAGCTAATTAGTTTGACCCAGCTTTGCAGCGTCTGTAGAGATTGGGCACTTTTATCTAAAGCTGATTCAAACAGCTATTAGATAACATGCCAAAAAAAGCCCCACTAAAGCATCTGATCTATACAGATGTTGGGTGAGCCAGGTCCAACTAATGCACTGCCTCTTCTGGGCATGTACTGGTCTCAGAAGAAGAGCACACCAAGTTTAAAGCAAAGCGCTGTTTTTCTGGTGGGGGTTAATGTCTATAAGCACCCTTTCTACACATCAAAGTATATTTAGCAAAAAATCATGATTCTCCACTTCCAGTGCTTTGAACTTGCTTTTAATGTCAAAATAGTGTAAAGAAAGCTTTTTCCCATCTGTCAGGAAAGTAAAGAAATAAAAATAGGAACCTGAAACTAGATCTCAGTATTTAATGCCATTGCTATTTATACAATACAGTTGTGAATGCACCATACATGTAAAAAGATGGGTGTATTTGTTGTATTAATGTACTATATTCAACAGCATTCTGACCTCAGAAAAAAACTGCCCTAATGTTTATATGTAATATAGGGCATGTCTACACATTCATTAATATGCAGTATTTACTGTGTATTTAATTTAGTACTTGCTTAATGAAGTACTAACTAAATGCACAGTAACCAGAGTTACAGCGCAGTAGTGCCAGCGCACAGGTTTTTAATGGTGCTTACTGTACAGTAGCTTAACACTACTGCACAGTAGTGTATTAGCATGGTTTTTGCCTGGCATGCTACTACAGCGTGTTATTAGGCTACTGTGCATTAAGTGTCTCATGTAGACATGCCCACTGACTGATAAAGAGACCATCTGTTAATTGATATCCTCACTCAGCTTATCATATACATTTTACAGATGATGTTTACAGGTGACCAGGGACAAAGATGGACTTTAAAAGAATTATAGCTCAGAATGAGTGCAGAAAATAAGTCATAACATAGAAACAATATTTGACTTGATGTGTATTATGTTTTTTTGCCTTGCCATAAATGGAAGCCATGAATTCTGTAGTAAATAATATCAAGAAGAATTGTGGATTATTGCATAAACTTTTTTATTGAAGCATGAAACTTAAGAGAAAGTGATCATGAAGTCTTCTGGAATTTCATTCCTTTTAGTGTACAGTTGGATAGGGTTTTCCCCTCTTCCAACTCCTTGTATACCAGGCAGTTCTTTTAGGGGAACAGAAAAACAGAACTTTGTGACATTTTTCAGTGTTTGTTTCATTTGTTCTCCCTGTAATCTCACTTACCCAGATTTTGGGTATATCTGAATCTGTTATATATTGTAATTATATATCTTTAATTTATACCCATACAATATTGTATACAATATTATATACTTATAAGAATCTTTACTCAATAAAGTATGCCTTAATTTGTTATGCAAATTGGGCTCAGCTCTGGTATCTGTACAGGGGGATTCTCTTCACTTGCCAGTCAGAAGGAAGATGAACTGAAGATGTTTTCAATCAAAGATTTTTTGTGAAAGTATCCAAAACAGTGTTTTAAAAGTTCTCTAAGAGCTGGAAAGGAAAGTGGTCTTCCCTGAAGGATAATACAGTCCAGTATGTGAATGTTTTGGATTCTGGCCAAGGACTTGCAGGGCAGAGGCAGTGCAGTCACCCTTGTGGAGATCTTTGGTGGATGATCTGCCATGTATGTGGACAAATGGAGCCTTCAAGAGTTTTAGCCCACCTGCCTCCCCTGCAAAATCAAGAAACTGCATTAATAAAGGAAATAGTATCCTAGGTACAGAACAGAAGCTTCCTTATCTCAGTTTATTAAAAGTAGACAAATGTAGTCATGCTACAAAGCTACTTATTAAAGCATTACTTTTTAAAACTTGAGTAAAAAGAAAAAGACCCAAACAATGATCTTCACCCTGGGTATCTTGAAATGGATTGTTCTGCAGCTGTTAGCTGTAAGTCATTCATTTTTCTCTGTGTACATGTAAAATCATATTCTATAGTTGAACTGTGATCACCCCATTGTGGATTGAAACCTTGTTTTAATACAACATAAAGCACTGAAACTGAGCTTACTTACAGCACTGGTTGCTGGTACAGTCAAAATTATTGTTATCAACATTCCCCTTTCAGAAAATAGCTGACAGGCAGTTGACTGAATAAAAGGAGATGCTTCTGAATTGACTTCAGCAGTTTTCCTGTATGCTGACAGCAGGCTTGCAATGGGTTGAAATCAGAATAATAAATTTGAAGCATTTTTTGAATTTACATTTTGTGCCATTGTGAGTTGTTCTGAGAATTTCAAGATTTTAAATAATGTTATTTCTCAAATCTTGATTGAATACTGGACATTTTAAAATCAAGTGGTTGGCAGTAAATATATTCATAAAACCCAGCTGAATTTGGGTAGTAAGGTTCATATGTCCCAACTGATCATCATACTCAGCTCCAGGAATGGATTCTTAAGTCCATATATGACCCTAATGCACCAGGCATGTATGTTGTTCCAGTATAGGAATTATAGGTCTCCTATCATATGTAACCCATAACTTTCTGTAGATTCCTTATCCTATCCATGGAATTCAGCTTATTGTTTTGAGTCATCGCATCTTCCTTCCCATGAGAGATACCAATAGGAGACTGTGGTCTTGAATTCCTTAAGTCTCTCCTCCATAGACACAAGACCCACTAGTGAAATCCCAAGTCTCCTTTACTTCTGGGAGTTGGCTGTTTGGCCTTGTGTCTCCACTGTCTGCTGGGTAGAGTGCCACTGATCAGTTAGATTGCAGCCCCCTACTCACTTCACCTGACCCAACCCCTAATGTCCTGAAGCCAAATGCTGGTTCCTGGGTCTAATGCACTCCATCAAAGTCAGACCAGTTGTATCACATGTCCCTGTGCAGGAACTAGCCAGTTCCATAGAGATTCTGGTAATATCCTGGTTTATGTGCTTTCATGCTCTATCTGCTCAGGTTCATTTGATGATTCTTTATCAAACTTGTCTTGTGAATATTTACTAAACCAGTTTAATGTTTGGTTATGATTGCACAGTCAGTCATGCACCTGCTGCATCAGGTCAAATCCAGGTCAGTCCTTAAGGCTAGGGACAGACATTCAAAGAGCCTGAGCCTGAGCCTGAATTGAATCAATTTTTGCAGGTTAGTCTAACCTGGCTAGGCTGAACTGTTTCCAACCATACAGACAATCCCTCTGGACTGAGGAAATTCAGTTACATGCCTGCAGTGGTTCAGGCTGGAGGTGCTAGAGCAGCCCTCCCTGCCCTTGCAGACCTGAGCTGAGGGGGGCATGGCCAGGCTCCAGCAGGGCTCTGATTAGGGATGGGTGTAAACCCCCATCCTACCTGCAGTTCCAGGCTTTTCCCCACTCACTGGTCAAGGGATGGGAGTGTTGCCAGCCCCCAGCCACCACTGATGCAAATGTGGGGTGTGCAGTGCATGCCTCTATTGATGATAGGGAGCTTTTCACTCTCCCTCCCTGCTTCTGTATACTGTCTGCAGCAAACTGACAGGGAAGCAAGCTGGGTGGAGTGGGGAGCTGATAACAGTGTTTATCATCCTTATCTCAGTGTTTATCTCCCATTAAAATCGTTGATTCTATCTGTTGATTCAGCACAGAACCAGCATGTGATATGTTAGCTAATACACAGACACCTCCTCAGCAAGGCAGATGGGAGGGGGGGGAATTCCTGCTTAGCAGGGAGTAGTGGGGGGTTGTGGGGAGCAAACAGCTCTTAAACAGCGTTTCCAAGGAAGGACATTAAGCTACCTGTTAATTAGCTCCAAAAAGCCTGTCTGCCTCTTTTGTCTCCCACAGCACCAACTATAACCAGCATGTGGTCTGCTAGCTAATGCTGAGGTGTCTGTGAGGGATGGGGGAATGCCTGCTTAGCACAGAGTGGGGAGGGGAGGCGGGGAGCAGAAGCAGGGACTGTCAAGCTCCAGCAAGGCAGCAGAGGGGAGAGGCCAGCCCTGCTGTGGAGCAGAGAGCCCCGGCCAGCCCAGGGAGCATGCTGGGATGCTGGGGGACTCTGATTTACCTTAAACCAGTAAGGAGTCTGGGACAGACATTGCATAAACCAGTTTGAGCTAAATCAGTTAAGTCTGATTCTACGTTCAACCAAGTTTATCTCAAACTGGTTTCAGACATTTTCAAACTGGTTTATATGCATGGAACATCTGTTCTGTTACAGGTTTAAACTAGTTTCTGATCACTTAAACCAGTTTATGTGTAATGTCTGTCTTCACCAAGGTGAAGAAGCAGGATGTTAGAGGTATGTCTAAACTATTTCCCTGACACGCATATGCTGCCCACCTACTGCTGCTCATGTGTCTCAAAAGGCTGTGCTGAAGCATCTCTGGTGGCATCTTTTGTAGCTATTCACAAGCATGACAGAGACTAAGACTTTAAGAGCAGCTGTAGGGTGGTGTTCCAGAGCAGTTTCATGGCTTCATTTCTGAGTTGGGTATGTGCAAGTAGGAGTGGGTAGGCAGGGCATCCTCAGGAACATCAGTTCCAAAGAGCGCTGGAGATACAGTGTTGATGTTCCCCAGGTGGCGGGAATCTGCCCATCAATGAGTGTGGAAATGTTAGCTGAGTCCATAGCATGTTGCATCCACTCAACCACTGAATGCGGGCAGACTCTGCTCTTCAGTTTATCTACAATCCATCTGTCATCATTTGCATCTCATAGGCATACAATCACTTGTTCTTTGTTGAAGTTTGTTGTTTTATCTATCATAATCATAAACCATTTTCCAGAAAAGTCCTCAGAAAGCCCACAGTTACCTTGTTTTGAATAAGTAACTCTGTGAATTTGTTTGGCTCTTTCAGCCACTTAAGTTGTTCTGAGCAGATTCTGTGTACAAATAACATTACAGTCAGTCTGTCCACTTTGAGACATATTTTCAGTTTGCTCAATGTAATGGTATTACAGTATAATGTCTTATCCAGCAAGATATACCATATAACTTTGGCATTTTTGTTAGGATCTTCCTGTTTTCATCTGTGTGTAATGAAAACATAAGTGTCACCAGCACTCTTCATGGTTTTTTGTAGTCTTCATGATGGTACAGAATCTTTGTATCATTCAAATTTGTTATGAGCTTTTTTCCACTTTGAAAATCCCAAATGTGTGAAAGCTGTGTTTATGTAGTTCATCAATAGTTGCATGTGCCTGAAAGCTACACAATGGTAAAAACAAATATTGTCGTCATTTTGGAATAATGGAATAATTGAAAATCATAAACAACAGAAGCAATTTCTGTGCCCCCTCTAAATCGTCACTTGGGCCTGTTGCCTGGCTTGCTCACCCATAGTTGTGCCATAGAACCAGAATGAACATAAGGGTTTGCTTTGTTTTCAGTTACAAACAAAAGAAGACTAAAGTTGTGGTTGATGAAATAGCTCAGGAATGCTAATGGTATCAGAAAACTTGCAATTAGTTTCAGTTTAACACTTGAAAATATAACCTTTCCTTTTGTATTTCAGTGATTCACTGCTTAGTAAGAACGGGGTAGGGTTACATGATTTAAAAATATGCGCACTCTCTGGCATAAACTGAACTATTTAGCTGACATCCTAGCATTCTGTCTAGAATAGTCTAGAATGAGACAGAATGAATAAAGCCGACTATTCACACCTGATCTGTTGAAAACAATGGCCCCTGTGTTGAAAGCCATTGCTTTTATGTTTTTTTTTTTAAATGTAATCCTCTGGGTTCCTTTCTCACTCAGCAGTTCTGAAATGGGAAAGACTACAATGAGATGTTGTAGGGTTAGAGTGTTGTATCCCTGATGATCCAAGAAACATGAGGGGCAAGGATGTTTTTGTTTTCTGTGTGTTTTTTCAATACATATGTCTTTTTTTGGACCAACTGTATACAATTATGCAGTCCAATAAAAGATTTGCACACACGAAAAAAACCCTCTTGTACAATGAAATGACCATTGGTCTTGATAAGACTCCAAGATAAGAGAGTGTAGAAGGATTTCCATATAAGACCACTTGATGTCTGGCTTTCTCTCCTCCAGTCAGGAAGGTCTTTGAGTCAACCCTAGAGGAGTAGCAGCTGTCTGTCACTAGTCAGCTGCTTCTCTGCTAGAGGTAACAAGAGAAAGGGGATCTGTACCCTGCACAAGGAGAAAAGGGAATAGCCGGCATGTAGGGTAGGAAGAGTAGGAAATACACAAGTACCTAACACAAAATTCCTCTTCTCAAGAAGAGAGAGATCCTGCTGAGCAGTTTCCCAGGTATATAAGAAAGGACCTTCAGTCTGGCCCCAGCTACCAGGAGCTTGCTCATGTTCCAGAGGAAAGAAGTCCAAATTCTTACAAGACTGTTAGAGAAGAAAAATGATCAAGGAATTATCTTGCTACAATAGTTAGTGTAAAAGCAATATTGAAACAGCTCTTACTTTACTATTTTTAAGTTTAGACATCCCTCCCTAATTAAAAGGAAGTTTCCTGTAATGTAATGCCCCTGAATATTTAAACAGCCAGCTAGATCAAAGGTAGTAATCATCATTGTCAGGAATACTTTTGCCTGGGCAGGTTAAAACAGCATGGGCCTGTATTTTTTAAAATAAAAGCTTCCTGAGGCAATAGTCTACTGCCAGCAGATGCCCCTTTTCTGTACCTTTTCAGTGTTGAAAGTAAGATCTTTTATGAGTTCTTTGGGGCCCCTCTGAGCAATCTCTTCCTCTTTGCCCATACTGAAAAGTAATCGTGAATCAGTATCTTTGTGTCATCTTCTCTTTTTTTGCTTTCCTCTGCTTACAATTCATTTAAGAAATTTCATCTTATCTGGTCCCTCTAGGATGATTTCATTAATTCCCTTTATGTTGTCGTTTTATTTAAATGATTATTTTTAGTGTTGAGAACTCTTCTTTAGTCTTTGTGTAACCCAGTACATCTAAGTGACAGTACTTTAATATAGTTGCAAAAGAAAAGGAAATCTCAGAGACAAAGCAAAACAGATTGACTTTATAGACAAAAATAATTCAGCTTCAAATAGTAATTTGATGTGACACAATTGGCTTTCATTACAAGGAATATGCTATGGATCTATGGCTTAAAACAAACATATATCTTGTTAAGGCATAAAATTAATTAAGTTAACAGAGGATGACATTTAAAAGACTTTCACAATTAAGTAAATATTTTTGAATGAAATCTTTCAGCAAGTATTTGTGTATGCTTTGCTGTAATTCTGAAATTGCCAAGCCGTTTCAAAATAATTGAATATATTTACTGTGCATTGTACCAATAATTATTAATGCACTGATAATTATTAATATGTGCTAATGATGTATAATAAAATAGTTTACTATTATAAAAAGTTATAAAATAATTATTGAGGAAATGTCCTTTGATTTGTTGTCTCTAAGCGCTAGTAAGAGTAGTAATTTCTAATGGAGAATGATCCATTAGAAGGATCTAATTTGCATGTAGTCTTGATATTTTTGATTAACCCTTGAAAACCTACAGTTGATATCTTGGGGAATATTTAGGGGTTTGTTCACAATAATATTAGTGCTTTATATTTGACTGTTAAGATACACATTTGTTTTGTTGATTAGTTAATTCCCAATATGGCATATATTTATCTAGATAGGATCTGCCTAACACCATGATATTTTGACTGTCTTGATATCTTTCTACTGAAAAATAATAAATATATACATAGGTACACAATATGATCCTTTATGGGATGTCTAGCAGCTTTAAGTAAATTTGCTCTGCTGTCCCTACTAGCTGAGTACAGAAGTGATATTAGAGTCGTCCTTCATCGATCTGATCAGTAGGAAATTCTGCTTTCATTACAATTTTAGGTCGGCATGCCAATACTCAGAGATGCTCTCTAGGTGCTTTTCTGCCTTGTTTTTTTTCTGCTGTCCAGAAAAGGGTATTCTATATTGTTGTTTCCAAGACATGAGGTGATAGCAAGGACTTCTGGCAGTGAATGTTACTGAAGCAAGGGGAGCGGCTTGGGAGGACTACATGCTCCTCATGGCTGCGACCACATAATCATGGATATTTGTTTCCCCAAGGACAAGAAGCAGTGGCACACCTTGTGCCGCTGCTACTTGTCCCGGAGCAATGCCTGTGCCATACACCCTCTGACAGGTGGGGTAGGGGAGGCTGGGACCAATACTGTGCTGGCCCCAGCAGCCATATGTGGGGCCCTGTGGGCCTCCTGGGTCTGCAGCAGTGGCGATCCTGCTACTCAGAGCCTGGCCGGCAGCCAGAGTGCAGCTCCAGCTGGCCAGGCTCCAGGTTTTGGTGGCACACGCTGCCCCCGCATGCACCGCTCCACATTTTTTTTTACATAGGTTTTCTTGACCCTGGGATCCTCTGGGGTCAAAGTCCCACCCCTGTGCTGCTACCTTGCAGCACAGAGAACAGTTGAATGTGCAGTAAGTGATACTGCAGGTGTGACTGTGGCATCACATACTGCACATCCATGCTCATCTGGACATGGCCCATGAGTCTCTACTGAGGGCAGAAAAGAGACTAAACAAAGACTAGAAGAGTTCACAAGAGTGGGCAGTTTAGGGCTGAGAGGTGAACCAGGGTTGAGGGAATTCTGAAAGAGTCTGGACCAATAGGATGCCTAAATTGAAGGACTTCTGGAGACTGTTTGTATAGCAACGGACCACATGGGAGATTTTGTCAAGAATTTATTAAACCAACCTATAAGTGGCTTGGTGTGCCTGCTGTCTTGGGAGCCCCTCAGCCAGTTATCTTAACAAAAGATAGTCTGTAAGCAGACTGAAGCCTCACAGGTTGGCATTGCTCTTTTGGAAGTCCCTCAGCCAGTCCTCTTAAGATAAACAATAATTCTTGCACCAAAAACAAACATGCAAATCAAAACCTTTAGCTCTTATCCAGGCCACAGGAGGAGGCCTAACCTTTGACACCTTCCTACATAGTGAGCTTATCAGGGCTTCAGTCGGTTTCCTAGCCAAAGACTGCTCTTTCTCCCAGCTAACCACTTTCTGCTTTCCTCCCTGGGCTTTTCATCATCATTGTCAGTGATTCCTCACAGTCAAGGACATTCACTCCCATGGATCAAGTAGGGTGTTGTAGATGATCTGGGCTTTTAGCTGCTAGAGCAGGAGTGGGCAAAATACAGCCCATAGGGCCCTAAAATTTTTTGAAAATTAATATTTCTCTGTCCTTGGTTCCTGTCAAAAATGACAGGAACCAGGGGCAGTAGGACCCCACAACAGCAGGGCCCTGCCTGGCCCTGCCCCCCAGCCAAGACCACATGGCTGCCCCATGCCAGAACCTCAAGTAAGCGGTGGGGGGTGGGGAGGGCAGAGAAGGAGCTGGTGCGGAGCACGGGGGTAGGAAAACAGCCCCTCACCTGCCCCATCACCCATGCTCCCTGCTGCATCTGCTTGCAGACCATGGGGCTGCCTTGAGCAGGCACAGGCAGCCCCACACGGGCTGTGAGTGGCTGCAGTGTGGGGCAGTGGGCATGGGGCAGGCGAGGGGCCACTTTTCCCCCCCGTGCTCCGCACCAGCTTGTAACCTGCCTCTGCTGCCAGCCTGAGCCCCCCGTCGGCTCTGGGCTCACCCGTTGGGGCTGAGCTGTGGCCGCCCTGCTTGCCACCCTGGGCCAGCTCCCCCCTCTTCCTGCTGGTGCAGCCCAACCCAGCTCCATAGACCCCTGCCAGCCTGCGCCCCACTCTGGCCCCCACCAGCACTGGCCCTGAGACATTGGTCCCAAGATGGTTACAAGGGAGCAGGGCTACCCATGCGGCCCTCGACAGCTTGCCAAAACTGGATAAGCGGCCCTCCGCCCAAAATAATTGCCTGCT
>NW_017729024.1:78581257-78582726 GCF_001723915.1 Gavialis gangeticus
CCTCGACAGCTTGCCAAAACTGGATAAGCGGCCCTCCGCCCAAAATAATTGCCTGCTCCTGTGCTAGGGGAATACCCTTGATAAGCTAAGTGCCCCCAGCTGAGTTTCCACAAGAGGGCTATCTGTTTCCTCGTAAAGAGCCGGACAGCCATACTACACAGTCCCATAAGAAGAGTATTTTATTTTAAAATGTTAGTAATTCTGGATGTTATTAGCTCAGACTTAGGAGGGAAAGAGTAGTTTGGAAAGAGCTGTGGAATTAACCCTGTTTTACAGTGATGCCATTTAGATAGATTTTCCTGTAGCCACATAAGCCTTTAACTTACACCATAGGGGATTTCTTGTCTTTATTTTTTTTCTTATTCCTTCACTTCCCAGAAAGATAGAAATGCATATAGTGAAACAGACTGTAGGCCATATCTTTGATGCCCCTGCCTTAGAGAATTTTGCAAAAGCCCTGTAGTGAACAGTTATGAAATAATGTGCTGACAGGAAGCTTCTTCCTCAATTCAAAGTGGTTAGTTTTGCTCTAGAGGCTTTGTATCCTCCTTCTTCTTTTTTTTAACTTACCTATTATGATGGCGGATGTCATTTTTCATATAAAAGCCTAATATTTTATTAGAATCCTGCCAATTCTTTGTTCCTACTGCCCCTGGTTTTGTCCTATAATCTGTTACAATAGTGTGAACTAAAAAGTGTTCCATTAAGTCAGTCTGCAGTAGTTTGTTTGTTAAAAGTTGCCCAATGAATTCAGTACATCATCATGCGCAATATTTTTAGAAGTAGCTATCTGGAACAGACAAATTGTAATGCCACTAAGCAAATTCTTTTTCCAAATAGACAATATAGTTATGCTTTGTCATAATGATACTGAACTGAACTAGTGAAGTATGTGTAGAGAGAATTACAACTTCCTAAAGGTATATGCGGTTTATGGAGTCTGTTTAACACTCCTACCATTGAAATAGCCTAAAAGGAAAATAACTACTATTTATTCAAATCTGCTAATCCTTTGCTTAGAGACCTTAATCACTTTATCACATAAAATGATCTTTTCTTTATACTTTGACTTTTGACCACAAATGCTTACAGGTTACAAGAAGGTAGTTCATATTGTACTGATCAGTGGGGGAAGGGCACAGTTCCAAGAGCTGTGACCTGCAGCAAGGGCTGGGTTGCAAAAAGCAACCCATAGTACTAAAAAGCTGCCAACGCCTGCTATAGGATTACATGGTTTGGTTAAGTCCTGAAGAAACTGCAGAATACCATCAACTATTCCGGATATAGTGCTCTGGAAAATATACTCAGAATCACTTATAAGTCTTCAAAAGCAGCTGAAAGTATTTCATTTATTTCTCACATGCCAGCAAAATGTGTATCTGCGTAATAGGGTTGTGCAAAGCTTTAGTCCCTGATTCAATTTGGTGGAGATTCAGCCCAATTCGGAGGCTGAATCTCCAAATCTGAAT
>NW_017729024.1:78582737-78612992 GCF_001723915.1 Gavialis gangeticus
ATAGTGCTCTGGAAAATATACTCAGAATCACTTATAAGTCTTCAAAAGCAGCTGAAAGTATTTCATTTATTTCTCACATGCCAGCAAAATGTGTATCTGCGTAATAGGGTTGTGCAAAGCTTTAGTCCCTGATTCAATTTGGTGGAGATTCAGCCCAATTCGGAGGCTGAATCTCCAAATCTGAATAGAATCAGGAGACCTTTTAATCTCTCTGAATTGAATGAGAACCCTCCAAATCAATTCAGAGAGATTCGGAAAGATTTGGTGATTTGGATATAGACACAGCTTTAAATATTTTTTCTACATACCTCTAGGTAGCAGGTGGCTCATGAACGCTGTGATGCTGGGGCAGATGGGGCATCCCACAGGAGTGCAGAGGGGCCCCCCGTGTGCTTTGTGGCAAACCCAGAAGTGGACTGGAACTACCTCCGGTCCACTTCTGGGTCTGCTGGGGAGCATGCTGGGGGCCCCCCTGCACTCCCCAGCTCAGCAACTGATGCCTCCTAGGTCGGGGGGGCACCCAGGGTCTCCTCCTCCACTGATTGCCAAGGTGGGGGGAGTACAGGGAGGCCCCCTGCACCCTGCCTGGTGGACCCAGAAGTGGACTGGAAGTACTTCTAGTCCACTTCCAGGTTCACCGCCAAGTATGCAGCCCCCACACACTCCTGTGGGATGCTCCATCCGCCCCAGCATTGCAGCGTTCATAAGCTACGCTGGTACCTTGAGGTATGTAGAAAAATATTTAAAGCTGTGTCTATGGCTGAATTGCTGATTATCCGAATCAGCATCGAATCTTCAGGTTCAGATTTGGCTGAATTGAATTAGGGACAATGATCTGAATCAACAAATTGAATCACTGTCCCTGATTTGGGCTGAATCTGAATCCGAATCGAATTGGGCCCGATTCCCACCCTCCTACCGCTTAGCTACTTTCGAACCCTTTAAAAAAAGAACTTTTGGCTTTCCCTCCCCCCCCCCCCCGAGTATTGTCTACAATAAGGTAAGTTTTCTAAGTCGCAGAATCTTTAACAGGTAAATCCAAAATGGTAGTCAGAACTAGCAGAATTTTCTGGCTGCTGAATTGTAGTGCCCTGTGGCAGCATTCACTGTGTTGAAGATGCTGTGTCTTCATAATGCAAATTTCTTAAGTTATTCCATTGCTCTTTTTTCAAATAAAATGTAGTAAAAAGCCAATTCTCTGAACTTAATTTCTAAAATTATAAGTGACGTTAACCTAATGCCCCTGATCAAAATACTTTTTTAAAAATTCGATCTTTGACTTACTGCACGTGTGCAGACAACAATAAGCAAGCTTAAGTGACTGTAGGATTAAAACAAGTGAACAGACTCACTGGCTACTTTTGTAAATTACTAATGCTTTCCTTGCTACCAACAGCAATCATAAAAATATGCCTTCTCTTTCACATTGCAAATATTATTTGCATAGAAGTAAATATCTTAGTACTAGTTTTAAAGCCAGAGTCCCTACAACTGTGAGAAGTCTAGAAAATATATTTTTAAAATTGAGATAAAGTGTATATATTATTCAAATATATATTATCAAGTATATATTATTCTCCTAGTTATCTGTAAAGATTTTTTTTTTAAAAACGGACTTGTTCATAGAACTTTTGAAAAGCTCTCTGCTACACTGATTCTCTAAATTGTTTTGTTTTATTGTGTTTTGTTTTCAATACCTGCAAAATTCAGCATGGGAATAAATCATGATAATGACCATCCATCCTGTGCAGATGGCCTCCATATCATGTCAGGAGAATGGATTAAAGGCCAGAATCTTGGTGATGTTTCATGGTCCCGGTGCAGCAGGGAAGATCTAGAAAGATTTCTCAGGTAACTTACTAAAGAACATAATGTAATGTAATGTAATCCTTTTTATTTTAAGGGCTAGAAAGTAGTCTGGGCAGTCATTTGATGGTTAGAGCACTTTGATGAAAAGTGAGAAACTCAGTTTCAAGCCCATTCAGGTGTCCTAGGGCCTGGGTCTCTTGTTCTGAGGGCAGGTTCTCTAACCACTAGAGACTGTTAGGCCAAAAAGTGGGAGGACTTTACTCTGTGTGTTCGCATACACATAGACAAGCGTAATGCATGTATGGTACTGGTAAAGTGAAGAAACAAGAAAAAGGACCATTGTAGATGTGCCAGTGTAGAACCCTGACCTGCATGGTTTGGGGGTATTGTAGGATGAGATATTTTCATCTCTTCTTTTATATCCTTTTTCTTTAAAAAAGATTGTGTACAACTTCAGTGCTAGCTCAAAAGTAATCAGATGCACACACAAAAAAAGATTGATATGCTTAATGTCTGGAGGCAGTGGGGGGAAATAAGCTCCAAAAGTATGTATTAGAACCATCCAGTATTAGCCAATTAGATTATATAGTAATCAGACTGAAACATTTTCTAAGGTTTTCCTGTAGTTCTTATAACTGCTTGAAAAGATTAACTGTTTTTTTTTCCTGGTAACTACTTTGCCTCATTAATCTATAGGGAGCTATTTCTCTAAATGACAACACAATAATGCTTTAAATCAGAGCTGTCCAATCTCCAAGCAGCTGGGGGCTGCAGGCTCCACAGGCCACACAAGTGGGGGGCAAGCCATAGCCCCCCTGAGCCACACACCCCATAGACACCCCTTCCCACTGCTGCACTGCATGCCTGTACCTTCCCTCCAACACTGCACTGTGGGCCTGTGACCTCCCTCCCTCCCCCACTGCACCCATGCCCCCTCCACTGTATGTCTGCAGACACACCACTGATACACCATCCACTTGTGATTGCCCTCTGATCTCTTCACCCCTTGCTGAACTGAGCACCCCAGCCTCACTCTTAGTCACCCACACTGCTGTAAGTGCTCTGCCCCCTGGCAGGGGCAGAAAGCAGCAGCCAGAGGTGCAGGAAGCCAGGAGCCTCTGGCTTTTGTTATTGCTGGAGCAGCATGGGGAGTGACAGCCAAGCAGGAGCCTGGGGTCTACAATTTAACCCCTGTGGGCCATATGTGACTTGGCCACCAGTTGGACAGCACTACTTTAAACATTTATCTCTATAGTATAATAAAGTATAGTAAACCTTTATAGTATTATTTAGCATATTATAAATCTCTGTATTTTGCCAGGTCAAAGGCCAGTAACTGTTTGCTACAGACAAATCCTCAAAGCCTCAATTCTGTGATTATTCCCTCCAAACTGCCAGGAGTTACATACACTGCAGATGAACAATGTCAAATTCTCTTTGGACCAGCTGCTTCCTTTTGTCAAGAAATGCAGGTAAGGTTTGGTTTTGACTTTAGAAGGGAGATTTGCTCTTGTTTCATTGGGAGAGTGAGAGCAAATATCACTGACTCGTAAGCAGAAGTCCCTGAGTTAACTCTGAACAAGCTGAACTGGATATCCAAGTAGTATCACTACAGATTTCTCATCCCTGCTAATTATCCCAGCCAGAATATTGTCCTGTTGTGGCTATATTGCTTCTAAACTCAGGACTAGCTCCAGAATCTTTGTACAGCACTGCTTTACACTATGTAGCCGTACATATGTGCAGTGCATTGGTTTACCAGAAATGGTTTACTCTCAAGACCATTTTTAACAAAATGTGCATGTCCCTCTGTCTTACATGGACTTAACTGAAGAAGCATCTTGAGGATCAATTTCAATAGAAAAATAGTTTTCTTTTACATAAAGAAGCCTGATATTAATGAGTGATTTGGAAAAGGAAACAGATACAAGGGAAAAGGGTGGCAGAGATAAAAGTGAGAGTATGGTCCAAAGTGCACTTCAGAAAGACACTGTGTTAAAATTAAAACTGAGATGCAAGGAGAATTAGATGATAAAGCCTTGAGAGCAAAGAGCAAAAGAACAATCCTTCACTTCTCCAGTTTCTCACTTCTTCATATTCTCAGGTAGAATTTTGTTCTGCATCCAGTTACAATGAAGAATGACTCGTATTATAATACTTCCCAAAACTAGGGTGACCATATGGTATAGACCACAAGGTACAATGTGAAATCAGGAAATTCCCTCCACCCTTGCAAGTCAATCGTGCTGCTGCAAGCAGAGGCCAGGCGACTGCAGGGCAGTGGTAAAGCTCTGGTATTACTATTCAGGCAGCTAAGGAAGTCAATGTCCTGTTAATGACCCTTTGTTCTTTACTTCACAGGTGTTAACAATCATCTCCCCTTTTGAATGGTCATTCAGCTAATCAAGCTAATCTATTTCAGGGCAATTTTACTACCTGTAAGGGCTTCCTATTTCACAACTCTTGCTGCTCTGCCTCCCTGCCCTGCATCCAGGATGTATGGTCACCCTACCCAAAACAAACATAACCAAAGTTGCTTTGTTGAAAAGGCATTCTTTGTCGTCTTTTTAACTGGTACTAATGTGCTTTTTAATTATCTTTTTAAGCACCTTGCTTTATTCAGTATATTTTCAGTGGAAATAGAGGCTAAAATTTAAAGGCTCTACGTATTTTCTGGAATATTTTCAAGTATGAAAACTTACATGCATTGCAGAATAGTTTCTAAAAACAGCTGATTTGTTGTTAATAACTGAGACTGCCATAGGATGTGATACTTTTTTTAGCATGTTCTAAAGAGCCAACAACTAGTGAGAAGTAACTGATGGTTTGAGAGGTAGCGTTTTGAGAGAGGATAAGTTCACTCATAAATAGTGAATTGGCGTGAAAGTATGTGTCTGTTTGGTAATACTTATAATCTATATTTTATGGGAAGCACTGAGAGTTTGAGTCTGTGCAAGGAAATTTTTTGAGCAGAAGTTTAAAAGCTTTCTTTTGCTGCAGGTCTATGTCTATGCCAGTCTTCAGCTGATAGGGCAACTAACAGGGGAGTTTGAGGGAAAGATTGGTTTGATAGCTGTGTATGCTTGTCCATCCATCCTTCCTTCCTTCCTCTTTTTCTTTTCCTTTTTCTTTTTCTTTCCTAATGTTTTCCCCCCACAAAATTGTTTGTTAAAATGTAAAAGATAGAGGATAGCAACTATTGGATTCATCAAAGAGTCTAAGCAAGACAGGGGAATGAGGATGATGAAGTGTAGAAGCAGTTCATTCTTTCAGTCATGGACTGGGAAAGAAGAAGAAAAGAGAAGTTAGTCCTGAAAGAGGGGAAGAGAGATGGGAGTGTATAGGTGATATCAGCCCCAGGCAGCTAGAGGAAGCATCAAGGCAGATCAAAAACAAAAGTAGCAGATTAGAAGAAGGAACAAAAGAAAAAAGATCAGAGAAATGTAAACCACAGGAAAAATAAGATAAGAGTCCTGGAGATTCACTCCTAAGTAAAACTGCCAGACCAGTCAAATGGAACAAACCAAAATATGTGTGTGCTCTCTACCAGGATGAAAGATAAAGGACACAGACTTGAGGTTAAAGAGTATTTTGGCAGAAACAGGGAAGAGTCCATTAATCATTTGATGTGTAGAAATAAATTAAATGTCTAGATATTTGCTGACAAAGATAATGAACAATTATTATAGGCTGGGAATGATGCTTAAAGGGTTAGAAGCTCAGGTGCTCTTCAGCGGGATCTTTTCTGTCTTAAGGAGAAGGTTGGGCAGCACAGCACCTTTTGAGGCATAAAGAAAAAACAAAGCTTTTGATGCCATGTCTAATGAGAAATTGGGATGCTGGAGAGGATGGGAGTTGGCTAAAAGGGAGACAGTTAAGCTGTATGTTTTACTAAAAGTTTGGGGTGGTGATTTAAAAGCCAGCAGGGCTGGGATCTGGTTTAAGAAAAGCTTCTCCAAGCATGGTTTCCAAACCCACTGGCTTTTAATGATCATCCACGCTACCCAGCTGGACAGTGTGGGCAGCAAGGGGAAGCTGTACAGGGCCAGGACCTGAACTTGGGGAGGCTGTCTAAATTTCTGGTGTGAGAGGCACACAGGGGATTTTCCCCATTACTCCCTCTATTTGGCTTCTTGGAGCCAAGCTCTGGGAGCAATGTAGCTTCCTGCTTGCTTCTCGCATAGGAGTTTCTGCCCCTGGGAACACAGGGAATGGAGCAGCCCATGGTTTCTCCAGGCTGGGATCACCCCAGTCTTGGAAAGGCATAAGGAGCATTGGAGAGACTTGTTGCAGACTGAGCATCTGTACTTTTCCCTCTCCAGGAATCATTTTGAGTCTTGGAAATTTTCCACTCTCGTTTGCACCCAGCTTTAGGCCAGATATATTCAGTAGAGACAAGGGGGCATAAGGCACTAGTTAGGTTCCATTTAGAATATTGTGTACAAGTCAGGCCACTGTTAAAAAAAATCATGGACTTAAACTGGAATGGAACAAAAAGTAGTCATTGGGATGAATAAGAGAATGAAAGCATTTCCTTATAAAAGAAGATTAAAGGAACTTGGCTTAACTAAATACAATTTAAGGGGGGGTGCGATTATACTTTACAAGTACTTTTGTCGTGTGAGTATTAGGGCAGAGATGATTTCTTTAGGCTAAAGAACAACACTGGCACTGGATTAAATAACTATAGATTAACAGGTGGCAAATTTAGGTTTAAAACTGAAAGATTTCTGTCAGAGGGTGAAGTTTTGGGACTTGAGTCACATTAACAAGAAATTTGACAAGTTTATGGGATATATGATGTGAAAGGACAGGGAGTTCTGTCTCAACCAACAGTGTGTATGATATTTAGATTTAGTTGCAGTCCAAACAATGGGATATAGCGCTGCCTTGTGGCATGTTAGGGATCTGGTAATCCAGTGCTTCAAGTTTGCCAGTAAGAGCCAAGACATATTTTTTTCCCCCCTCACATGAATGCTGATGGTTTCAGTAGTGAAAGGGGCAGGGAGTCATCTCTCTTTGAAGGATGGGAACATTGGCCACCATGGTGGATGGGGCTTTTTTGAGTGATATGTGCTCATGCTCCTGTTGGCACTTGGTTAACCCAGTGTTCCTAGCTGGTCTTGCTCTTCTGCTCTGGGTCATGCTGAGCACCAAATATGGAGCTGGAAAATAATGTTTTCCTAGGTCAGATTGCCAGTGACTTTAGATAATTTTCTCTTTCGTTGGCTGCCTTTTGTTCTTGGTGTTTCTGGTATTGTGCTGTGTAGTTGTGTGTGAGGATTTGGGAGGCTACTTGAGTAAGTGGTCATCTGCAAATGGTCATCAGTAGTCCAGGAGGCTCCTTCAGAGTCTTATGTTCCTATATTTGTATCTGGGTTGGGATGGAGATAAAATGTGGTGCAGACCTCCTGTTAGCTTCTACTTTCTCTCAGCTCCCTGCTCTTTTTACTATTGAAAAGTCTCAGGAAACTATAAGTCATGGACCAGATTCTCAAAGATATGCACATGCACTTATGTGTCTTTGCACACTTTCAATTCGACAGTGTGTATACCGTTGGTTAATAAATCAGATAGGTATATTGTCATAATGTAGACATGTAAAGTGAGGTGGCTTAGTCCCCAGGAAGTTTAGGTAAACTCTCACTCAGGTCTTTTAGTTTCCCATATTATTTTTAGGAATGCCAGCTGCTAAAATATTAAATCAAAATTGTTACCCTGATGCTGATGGGATTCTGTTGATGTATTTGTTCATTCCTAATATTTATTTCTGAATATCCATTTTTTCCCTCTGGTTCTGGGGTCTTATATGTGAAAGTTTACACTTGTAACTTTAAATACCTTATTTGTCATCTTTTTGCTTGTTTGAGTTATCATTTTAAATTTTAGGAACTCAGTGTAACTGAAAGCTAAGTGTATGTGGTATCACTTTTAGAAGGAGCTGTGTAATGATGAAAGGCTATATGAAAAGCAATGACCTTTTCAGATATTTCCTTTCCAGATGACAGATTATTATTTATTTTTGTCTCTAGAGTTACTTCAGAGGCCAGTGTATCTGACAGTTAAAAAAGGAACTTAATAATAGTTTTGAGGGAAAGGACAACCCTTCTACAGTTTCACTGAAATCCCTTTCAAAACTGACAATCCTGAACTGAGAATTAATAAAATATAAGCAAGGGATACATCATAAAATGAATGTAACACCTCTTTAAATGATTTGGACCAATGTTACTTCTTACTATGACTTAATAAAAACGGGTAAAGAAAATCAGAAATCCTGAGAGAAGAGTTTTGGAGTAGAGGGAAGAAAACTTGTAATGTTCCTCATGCAAAATTCCCCTGCCAGTTGCTCTCACATTCTTCTGTCAGGGAGCAGTGTTTGCCCTTACAGCCAGAAAAGAAAGCAGGAATGTGATCCTCAGATCCTGTGAACCTCAGGACACGTGTGTTCATAGCTCTGGCTGCAATTACACAACTGTGCAGTCATTACTGAACAGTCATTTAGTACTTGTATAAAGTAGTACTAAATTATTGTATAGACAAGTACAAAACAACTGTGCAGTAACCCAAGTTGCAGTAACCCAACCCTTTTTCATGACACCACTGTGCAGTAGCATCATATCATGGTTGTTGCCACACAACTCTACTGCACAGTAGTATTGGGCTACATGCGCCACCAATGCCTCATGTAGATGCAGCCCCTGTGAATTATCTCCAGTACCAGAGCCCCATACCCTCTCTAGCTCCCTATCAGTGAGTCTCGGACACACCTGGATTATCAGGAAATCTTGTATTCTTGGTACGTTTCCCCCAGTGAAATAAGATTTCGAGAACATGGAGGGACAGTAGCAGAGCCCATGTGGCTTGAAGTGAAGGATAGTGTATATCCTATTCAGTGTATATCCTATTCTAAGCCCTTGAAACTATTTTCCTCCTACCCACCTGTTACAGTATTTGAACAATGAAAGTATTTCTGTAGTGATTACAGTCAGGAATTAGGAACATTAAATACACAGATCCTGGGATGTGGGATAGGGCCTAGTTATTTCTTCCAAATAACTGCATACATGTTGTACTTTGTTCCTGAAATGCTGGTATATTTAGAAATTAATACAGAAATAAGAAATCTGTTGAAATTAATGTATCAATGTAATTGCACTGAATATGTTAAAGATGGTGCAACAAATATCATTTTTCACCTCTTTTACACTAGGGAAAGATATTCTAGTATTTTTGCCCAAGTTGGGTCATCTTTGCATATACAACACTTGCCACAGGAGAATACTGATAATAGTAACCAATGTGAGATAAGTTCCATAAATGCCTAAGCTGGCCTTCATGCCTGTTTCTTGAATGGAGCATAATATTTATTTTTCAGATTGCTTTTTTTTTTTCATCTTGTGAAGATGACTAGAGCTAAAACTGTGATGTATGTAGCTTGAGAAGAATAGCTTAATATCTTTCAAGAAAAAAGTTTGAGTGCATCCCTCAGTATAGGTTTTATATTTTGTCATTGTGCTTATCTTGTAAAACAGCCAAGTTTGCTTTTATGTGGATGATTCGTCACAGAAGAATCAATTAGACCCTAATGTTGTTTCAAATAACAGATAACGAGATCATGGCCCAGAAGTAAAACTTGACAATTGAACATAATTGTAGAACTACAAAATATTGGCCTTCAAGATTAAAGTCCAGGATGTGAATGTTATCTAGTCAACTTCACTAAAACAATTCCTGTCATAACACAGCTGTGATCTTTACTAAGAAAGAGTAGCATGGTTGTATATTATGACAACTTTTAAGAAACTTCAAGGGAAAGATCATAATGAAAAGGGCAGAGGTCATGGAAACATTATAGTCTTGCGTACTTATCTTCCCTCATCTCCACCATGACCCTTTCAGCTATCTTGATTTGGCACAGCATCATTATAACTGCCCCTTTTGTCTCCTTTGCTTGCCCTCAAATTTCACCTTCTTCCCAGTTGCTTATGTGCCTCGAGCAGCATCTACAACACATACACAAATCTCCGTCACTCTTCTCCTTCAAAAACCTCCTGAAAGGCCAGCTGTTTTGTGATACGTTCCAGCTGTAATCTCCTCTGCTACACTCTTTCTGTATTACACTGTGAAATTCATTGTATAATATATTAATTTTTGCCATTAGGATGAATGTACAGTGAGCCTTTTTGAAAGAAAAATCTCCTTTTAGTTTGCACATTTTTCCAGTTGTACATTGCTGTATTCTATTGCACTGTATAAGTAATACATTATATCATAGCTTTTAAAAAGTCATGTCACAAGTATTGTTTTATATCATCAAATAACTCTTATTTCCCATTATTAGTCTAAATAACTTCAACTGCTGTTGAACTGTGATGATGATGCAGTAGATGGAGAACATATTGCATCAGAATAAACATAAATTTAATTGTCCTAATTGGAAGAGAGAGAAACTTTCACCCTGGAGGAATAAAACTCGGGTGAGTTCAGTGCTCTGGTTTTTGAGTAATGTTGTTGCAGAACTTTGGCTTTCTATGAACTTCTGTTGCAATCCTGATTTAACTGGCAGCACTTAAAGTCTCCAGTAAAATTTTTCAGCCATTTACCATGATTTGCCACTACCCACATGCTGAAATGTTAAAATATCAAAGGTCACTGGTATTTGTTTTTGGTTTTTAAGAAAAGAAAAGTAAGAAAAAAAATTAATCCATTCCTTGTGTGACAAAAGTTTGGTGTTAAATATGAGTAAATCTTTTTAGTAAAACATCTAATCTAAAGGGCAGGGAAAGATGGTCTAACCAAGAGAGTGCATCAAAGAAAATTTCCTGTTTCAAATTTTATTTTGGATTGTCCTTTAGAATTACATATAGGTTAGATCAGATGTCAAGAAATATCAAGATTCACTTAATCCAAGGACCTCCATAACCCCAAACATTCTAAGAATGCTGTTATAAAAGTGAGAACAGTGAGGCAGCAGAATAGACTGCCTAGGGAAACTGTGGATTGGAGGTGTTCAAGAAGAGGCTGGACAGCCATGGGGAGGGATTCACAGTTTCACAGATTCACGGAAGTTTAGGTCATGAGCTCATTGGGTCTAGCCCCCCTCCTCTGGGCAGGAAATACTGCCGGTATAAAAATAAGTCACAATAAAAATAGGTTAGTGTAATCCATGTGCAAGAGGCTCTGTTTTCTCACCATAATCAGAACTTCCCAGATCTATGTGTTACTTCAAAATTAAGTTCTCAAAATTTGTTTTTGATCTAGACATAACTATGCCTGTGTTCTGTTATAGGTATTTCCCATGTTTCTGGGCTTTGCTGGTTGCCACATGGGGCCAGGAGGGAATTCCTCTCTCCCTGCTCCCACTCCCTTCCACATATTCCTGTCCGTGCATCTTCCCTGCCCTCCCTGCCCCCAGTGCTGCTATATGTCACATTTTTTTTCTATACCTTCATCTGATGCATTGTGTGTTGGCTGCAGCCAAGGCTGGGGATTTTGAGCAGGGTATGCCAATGCTCCTTTCAGGACTTAAACCTGGAGGTTCCCGGCTAAGGAACCTTGCCCCTCTGCTCAGGGTCAGACCCATTGCCATATTTGTGGTCAGGAAGGAATTTTACCCCATGGTCAGATCGGTATGGACTGTGGGGATTTTTGTCTTCATCTGTAGCAGGGGTTGTGGCCCTCTTCCTGGTATCTCTTGAGGCTATATTAACAACATTTACAGCAGCAGGAAATTGGCCACCATGGTCTCCCAGCTTTACTTGTGGCAAGTTAGGGTGTTATGTCTTGTGTTGTGTCAGAGTTGGCTGTGTAGTTTTGCTAAGAGGTTGGACAATGGATTTGCATATGATGGTTTGGTTAGGGATGATCGTAACTCAGGAAGGGGGCGGATGACCTATGGAGGTCCCTTCCAGCTCTACTTTTCTGTGAGTCTATGGTCTGATCTCTATTTTCTCTTCTGAGACTCTGATCTTTATCTTCTGCCGTATACAGTGTTTAGAACAAGATCTTTTTTGTAGCTTGTAAGGCACCCAGAACAAATACATTAATGATAATTAATAATATATATAACACCCACACACACTTGTGCTGCGTATGGCAGGGTGTGTATCTTTGGTTGTTGTGCATTGTATGGGGTTTTTTTCCTCTGTATTTACCTTTTTTTTTTTCCTTTTCCCTCTTTTCTCCTGTGGCCCTTTGCTTTAAGGAGAAAACATGGTCTGGCCATGTGGGCAAGAATGGCCCCTGTTGTTCTGGCCATGTGCTCTTCACATAGAAAGCTAGGACCTTGTATCTCAGTGAGATACTAAAATACTCTGACTTGATTGGCCAGGGGAAGCAAAGACTCCTCTAGGTAGATTGAGTAAGAGAGAGTCTGAAGCCTGGCACTGCCTGATTGGACAAGGCTTAGGTGATGTAATGCCAGGTATATCAGAACAACTTAACTAAGGCTCTCTCTCTTTTTCCTGGGGCTGCTAAGAACTGCAAAGCTGAATTGGGAGCCAGAAAAACTGCTCCCCATTGGGGTGGTCTCTCCCCATGTTCGCTGGAGCTAAAGCTATGTGAAAGTAAAGCCTCAGGTATAGGGAGAGATTTGGTCTCAGAGTTTGGGACCCCTATTCTCTCCCTCTTCTTTCCCCCTTTTTTTCCCCTGAGTTTTGAGTGGGATAATACCATGGGGATATTAATCCCTGGAGCAAATGGAGTAGCTATGGAGTCCTGACAGTTATTGGCCACATAGGCCTGGCCCCCCTCTATTGCTTTGTAATTGTTGTGTTGCAGCATAGTGGTGTAGCTGAGATGAGATATCTAGGCTGCAGCCACATAGACCTGGGCCCCTTTTGCTGTTTCACAGCTGTTCTGTCAGCCTAGTTGTGTGGCTGAACTCCAGCTGTATGGGTGGCTGGCAGATTTGGGCCAGGGTGGAGTCTGGCATGGTTTGGGTCAGAGTAAGACCTGGCACTTTTTGTTGGCGATCCAGGCCTCAGTGTGATGTGGCCCTTACCCTGTGTCCAAATTCTTTTGCAGTTTTCTGCCCCAGCAGAGCTGGGATTGGGACTAGGAATTTTGGGGTATGGTTCACTGATAAAAGCCACAGTTAAACCCTCAAAGCCACCATGCAGAAGTGGAGGTTCGCACTCTACCACTTCTCCAGGAGCAACAGGACCCCTTGCAATGCAGAAGCACCCACGCTCTTGAGCAGCTCCCTTAGTGCTGCAAACCCAAGGAGAGCTCTTAGGACTCTCCAATGTGGGCCCCCCTCTCCAGCCCATTTCCGAAGGGCAGGTATAGAGGTACAGGCCCCCAGAACTACCCTTTGGGGAGACCCCAAGTCCTGGACTCCCTGGACAGGGGTGAAGCCAAGAGGGTACAACCTATAGACTTTGTCTTGTACTTAATAGTGTTTTAAATTGTATTTGGTGTTTTCCTTTGGGTTTTTTCCTTTATTTTCTGTAATAAATCTGTTCTTTTGTGTTTATACTGCTTGCAAGAAGGGGATTTTGTTTATGTGGGGCACCCCAGCAAATTAAGTGTTCTCAGATTTTTGGGCGGAGCCTCAAGCCACTGGTATGACTCATTGGGTTTCCCAAAATAGGAACCTGGCCCTCCTTGCAGCTGACTAGTGCCCAGAAGAAGGGAATGTCTAGGTAAAGCATAGATAAGAATATGAATATATTCAAATTGCTTAGATTCTCCTTACATTTTTAGGACATGATGAGATGCCTATCCATGAGCAGTGAGGCTGTTCTGACACACTGTAACTACAACACATTGGAGCAGACTTGATTAATCAAGTCTGCTGGAGTGTGGTAATTACTGTGCTCCAACAGACTCTAGCATCTTGTGTATCAGCATCCCTGTGCTGAAAAATAGTGGCAGGGACGCTTTAACTAAAGCTCGTTTGACAAGCTTTAGTTAAAGCACCCCTGCCACTGTTTCTCAGCACAGGGACAAAGATAGATGATACTACATGGGGATATTGATGCATGAGATGCTCTGGGTGCTTTAATTAAAGCTATTCTAATTAAAGTCCCCCCACCCACACACACACATAGGCACACACTCCCAGAGCATGTGTATAACTGCCCGATGTGACTTCAATCAGTGTTGTAATAGTTTGAAGAATAAAACATGACCTCAAATGAAATGAGATTTCAAAGAGTTCGGTTTTTATATAATGGAAAAGCCAATTTTATAGGCCTTTTGGAAATATCTCTTTAAGCTGGTATCCTACCTAAAGTGGTTATGGGCTACATGTTATTCTCCCTAGTCATGTGTTTATTTTCCAGAGCAGAGGTTCCCAAACTTTTTCTTATTGTGTACCCCTTCCAGATTTACAAGCTGCCCACGTACCCCAACCGGCATACATATTATATTTTAACCCCTTAAATGCCAATTAGTATTATAAAGAAAATTCAATCCACCATTACACCATTTCTCTCGCATACCATCCCCAGAGATGTCTTACATATCCCCGGGGTAAGTGTACCACAGTTTAGGAACTCCTGGTCCAGAGCATACCAAAAGACTCCAAGGACATACACAGTTTTGGCTTACAAGTATACACAGTTTTATTTAGTAAACAAACATTGACAACAGAAGTTAAAGATAAGGACAATTGCAGGCTTTATAGGAAAGGGTACCTGTAAGCTTTTAGTTGAAACAAGCCAAACTATCTGAGGAAAGGTTGAAGGAACTAGTTATTTTTAGCTTGAAGAATAAGGGTTCAGTTTAAAAGAGGAAGGCAAGGCAAAGCGCCTTCCTGGACAAATATAGGACTGCTTAGACCTAGTGTAGCACAACTTAATGCAGCAGTTCTCAGAATTTTTAGAATCTAAGGTACCCCTCATTAGATTCAAGGTATTCCTCCAAAAATGCCAGCTCTTAGTTTCTGCTTATTTTTTGAGTACAGAAAAATTATAGAACACTCTTCTGTTGCAAAGAATTTAGAAAGACCACAACAGTCAGAATGTTCTTTACACTATGTACGCCCATTTGAAACATTTGGGTTTATCTTGTGAATCATGTTAGCATATCTCACAGTGCTGATACTGAGCAACATCCTGTAAAATGTAAAATGGGTTATGAACCATTGGAAGGACTGAGAAGCTCCTGCCATCCTTTTCCATGGTCCTGTTGATTTGTTCAGATGGTGGTGATGATCTAATCATTGGTAATTATCTAAGGAAGAAGCTTGGCTTGATGTTATGAGACTTTGCCTTTAATTTGAGAAGCATTTAATTCTCTCTGCATTAGCCCCTTGGGCTGCATACTGGCAAGCCACGCTCCAGCTGCCAGCCAGGCTCCAAGTGGCAGGATTGCTGCTGCTGCAGCCCCAAGGGAGCCCTAGGATTTCAGGTAAGGTGCTGGAGCCACCCCAGTGCTGGCCCCAGCCTCTCTTACCCCACCTGGGGTAACCTGCCATGCGCCAGAAGCCAGAGGGGCACAGGTGTTCCCTGGGGACAAGCAGCAGTGGCACAAGTAGAGAGCATGCAAATATCAGAGAACATGGAGAATACATTTTTCCTTGTGCTGCTGTTTCTTGTCTCCAGGGAAACAAATGTCCATGCTTGTGTGGACACAGCCTTGGAACTGGCATTTTTTTCATGTTCAAATCATATCATCAATGCATTCTTGGTACTCAAAGCTATGAATAAATTCAGTGTAGCAACAACACTAACCCTACTTTTTAACGATTTGGTAAATAAAAAAGTGTTTGATTTTAATCCTTATATTAATTCATAAGAAGCACCTAAAAGCAGACTGGCATTGGTAATTGACAGCAGGAATAGAGCTGAAAGACTTCATTTGACTCTAAAGACATGATATGAACTGACATCTTTAGTAGATCTGAAGCCATTCAGAGGTCTGTGTTCTTGAGGTGGTGATTGTTTTCAGGCCCCTTGATGTAGGATGAAGACCCAACAGTAGAGTTTTTATATACCCTAGTTCCCAATTCAGGAAAAAAAATATTCTCCATGTTCTTTTTCTCTAATATTTTCTTGCTTTCTTACACTCCCTTTCATTATAGTTTTATATCAGAGGTCACTTAAGGTATACTAGGCATCTAAACTGGTTAGTCTGTCTCAAGGATAAGTGTAGGTGGAATCTGTATAAGGACACAGTACATAAGCTTTTTAGTAGCCTAAATATATATCTAGGTATCTAGTAGAATTTACAAAATCATCTAAACAAATAAGGTGTCTGATTCCAGTTGTTTTTACCTTACTTATAGAATTTTGAAAATCCTACTTACACTTACTGGCACCTTAAACTTCGTAAATCTGATTCCATGTTTTTCATAATTGGAAGAATTCTCTTTGTTTTAGAGGTAGCTATGGCTTCATTCTTAAACAGTTTTGCATTCCTAGGTAGGTATATTTCTTTGGGCATAAGTTGAAAGCTAAAAAGGGGTATAATGTATTCTAAAGCATATTGGTTTAGAGTACAGACTTTAGATTTTAGATCTTGAAATATGGGATAACATTTTTCCTCAAATATAGTCATTTGGGGATGTGAATCCTTGAACATAAATTATTAAATAGCTATATCATCTGAACTATGAAAGGTGAATTTTCCAGCATCTTTTCTTTAGTGAGGTTCTGTCATCATCATTTCTTACTTGAAACAGAAGGATTATCATATGGTTGAATTTCTGATGGCTTGTCATTTCTGCATTGTCTTTAGGATTTGGCCTAGTAGGCCAATTTAAATAATTCTCCTTGTTTTTCTCTTAAGTGATTGCTCTGACATCTTCATATATTAGACATGGGCTAATGTTTGCAGTTCACCTTCAAGTCCTGGCAGAGATACAATCATTTGTGAATGATGTTTCCTTACAATGAGTTTTTTTAAGGTACCATATGTTTAGCAAACATAATATTTAAACACTTTTTCATGCATCCTCTTCAGCATACACACTTTTATTAGATTTACCAGCATACTAAGTAATTTAAGCTAGAAACAGCACATCTTCTATTCTAGCAGCCCTGGATTCTGAGAACCTGCTGCTGATCTTTTTCTTTTATCCCCCTCTCTCTCCTGATCCTTCTTGCCCCTGAACTGTTCATATCAGGCTGTGCAAGCAATAACCTTCAGGCAGTGATCCAGCCCCAGCTGGCCCTGTTCACTTCCGTCTGGTTTCCAGGTAAGGGGGGAATATAATAGGAAAAAAAAAGAAGGAAGGGGGAGGAAGTCATGATTCCAAACTTGATCTCTTTCTCTCAAGAATATACTAGCTGTATAGCTCTTATATGAGGGGAAAACTAAAGGTTACCAAGATAAGTTGGGAAATTACAATAAGTAGTAACGTTCATGGCTAGATTTTCTCTTGAAGAGGAATAAAAACTGTCTTGTTCTAATGCAGAGGATGGATTCAGTGATTAATTCTTCTTTTCATCTCTAAAATCTACAATGAAATGACTTCTTAGTGAAGAAAAATTATACCTGACTTGTCATCTTCTTAGTATCTATTCTTTGTGAATGTTGGCTTTAGTTAAGAGTTGACCTGCTTCCGGGAAGGAAAAAGGTTATGGTGAAGTGAAAGTATACTTGTGAAGGAGGGACCATTGGGTGTAAACAGGGGACATTTGAGTAAGTCATCAGTGAGCCTAATAGTCTGGAAAATATTTTATGTATTAAAGAAGAAAAGTAGGAGTTTTGTGTAAATTCATTCAGGGGTTGGAAACTCGCTTTAATCTTGACAATTAGAGAGTTCATACCTGAGTTCAGGATGAACTGCAAAGTTGAATTAAGGCTGAGTGAAGCACTTATGAGCTGAACACTCCCCTAAGTGTGCCCCTGTAGCAGGGCATTCAGTGTGAAACTACATTTTCAGTAAACTTCTAATATATGAAATCTTCCTGGCATATTCTGGTTTATTGGCAATACAACAGAACTTATTTTTGGTATTTCCACTATAGTGGATTCTTTGATGTGATCCAAACTGAGAAATATGAATTGAATTTTACTATAGGTGGGAAAAATATTAAAAGTGTTTATTCACCTGATTACCCTGTTGAAGGGAGGTTGGATTTAGTGCACTTAGCTGTGGTTGTGAAATTTTCCATTTCAGTTTTCAGTTAAACATTTCAGTTTCACTGGAAGCCTCAAATAGTCTGCTATCCTTTATTGTGCATAGTGAATATACTTTATAGCAATCTATATAAGACTTCTTAACTATTTTCACTTCTAAGTCCTACTTCCATTTTTAGAACCATGCTGGCATTCTCTGTTCTCCATGCATGAGTGAGTGGCCATAACAAGAACTGCTACTATTACTAGCTTTATTTTAATTTTGTCAGAACCATGTAAGCCTACCTGGTTTCTGTCAGTATACTTTGGGACAGATTCTGGCCCCAGCACGTAGCTTGAATTAGCTCTGAAGTTATGTGCTAGTGGGCAGAAAATCCTCATTTTCAGGGTGTTCCAAACCAGTTAGCACTACCTCCAAGACAGTGAATCTGTGCAATGGCAGAACTGGTATGCTGGGTAAAGCTCTCCAAAAGATTTGCAATATCCAAGGGTTGTGAAACTATGTATAGGTTCCTAGAATCCTTTCCCCCCACCAAGGCTCAGGACAGACATTCAAAAAGCCTGAGCCTGAATTGATTCACTCTTTGCAGGTCAGTCTAACCTAGCTAGGCTAAACCAGTTTGTAACTGAACAGACATCCCAGAATTGCAGACACATGCCTGTAGTGGCTCAGGCTAGAAGCCGGGGGGTACTAGAGCAGCCCTCCCTTCCCTTGCACAGCATGTGGCCAGGCTCCAGCAAGACACTCTGATTAGACCAGCAGGGAATTGATAACAATCTTTATCATCCATAACTCAGTGTTTATTACCCCATTAAGAAAACAACAGAGGGTAGATTACCAGCTATCTGATTCTGCCTGTTGATTCTACCTGTTGGTTCAGCACCAACCATAGCCTGCATGTGGTCTGCTAGCTAATACACAGACACCTCTCCACAAGGCAGTGGGGAGCAGGGAATTCCTGCTTAGGAGGGAATGGTGAGGGGAGGACGGTGAGCAGCCTGCAGTCCCTGCCGGAGCTGCTGCCAGAGAGCAGAGGGGAAGGGCCAGAGAACCCCACCCAGCCCAGAGAGCATGCCGGGATGCTGGGGGACTCTGATTTATCTTAAATGAGCAAGGGGTCTGGGACAGACATTGCATAAACTGGTTTGAGCCAAATCAGTTAAGCCTGATACTACATTCAACCAGGTTTATGTCAAAGTGGTTTCAGCCCTTTTCAAACTGGTTTATGTGCATTAAACATCTGTTCTGTTACAGGTTTAAACCAGTTTCTCATCACTTAAGCTTGTTTGTGTATAATGTATCTCCCTAGCCCAATAGAACAACAGATGGTTTAGTGCCACTGTCTCCAACTCAAGGAAAGTTCAAACAGGAGTTTTTCACCCCTTTGAGAACTGAATTCCTAATTTGTATTAATGTTTTTAACCTGGCTCTGTACAGACTGTATACCATTAAACTGGCAACTGAGTGAAATTAATGGATTGTAAACATACAGTCATTTTTGCATTAGGGACCTATTTTCTTAGCGGCATACGTTTGTTTTTCAGCATGTTATTTGCACTGGGTTATGGTGTAAGGTAGAAGGTGAGAAGGAATGCAAAACTAAACTGGATCCACCAATGGATGGAACAGACTGTGAAACTGGAAAGGTATGATACTAATTTTACTTCTGTTGTTAACAGAAGAAACACAGCAATTAATTTATTCTAGTTAAGTTTTGGAAATTGCTTCTACAAAGTCATGTGCTCGTTACTTTTAAGTTGAGATTAATCGTTTTAAATTTGTAATGTGAATCTAGATGTTTCTGAGATTAAGGCATCTTAACACGAAGCTACTATAATATACCATAAGGAAAGAATTTTACCCTGTACATACAAATACGCTTGCTTGCGTTTTTGCAGCAGTACTCAAAAAAAAAATGATGATGATCTCTATCTGGTTCTTTAGTCTTACACATATGCAGTTATCATTGAAGTCAGTTTTGCTATATAATGACTATGGGTTGATATTAGATATTCTAACATTAACATGATTAGTACCTAGACAATGCTGTGATTAATGATATATACTTGAGTATGATTTACATTCAACGTAAAGGGAAAGTATTGCATTCACCAGTTAACACATTTTACATTTCCCCCACTGTTGATATCTCAGGTTTTCCAGTGAGCAGAGTTGATCACTCCCCCTGTTCATTTTTGATGTCCCTATTTATTATGTACACTGTTAATAAAACATAAATTATTTTGAAAAGATAACAGTTTTAGGTGAAGATTCTGTTGTGCTGTTTATTTTGTTTAGAAAATGGGGAAGACTTCTTTGTAGTATGGAAATATTTGTGTTTACATATGGGCATTTTCCTAATGAAACATTTATGTACAAAAGCAGTTTATTTGTCTGATTGGAATCTGTCTCTGTGAAGAATGTGCTGTTTCTAACATAGCCAGAACAAAAGATGTTTTCATGCTGACATTACCTTGTTTAAACTAGATTTTATAATGTATTTTATAAATGTCATGTCATTGTTGCCCAGTTCCTATACTTTATTGTGAACAAAAATATCAATTTATTTTCAGAGACATAAAGGTCTGTGATGGGAGGTCACAATGAGTATTCAGCTCACAAATACTGTTTATTAGGATTAATCTCCTGAAAAGAACCTGTTCAGATTTACGACATAAAATTGCTACAGAAAACTTGTGTTTTAAAGATAAGTTTTAAAATGTCACTGCATCCAAAGTGGTGACAGTTTTGGTAAATGAATCATCAAAAAATTCAGCAGTCACTTATGGCAAGAATTTTGTTACATGTCCATCACCAACTCTCAGACTTGAGATAGTTTCTACCAAATGTGAATGTAAATAGATGTCCAGTTTGTAAGCCAACTTAAAAAAATAGTTGCACAGCCAATATGCAGTTATTCTGTTATTCTCATGGTATTGTATTGACAGCACAGTGCAGTCTCCCCTAGTGATAATTTGCTATTATAATCATAAAAGGACAGTTTCCATCATCTAAAAAAACAAATAAAACCATGACTAAAATAAGATAGAGATTTCAGAGAGTATCATTAGTATACAACAGGAATGAAGCCATTATTCATTTTCATTTCTTTAAAATAATAGAATCACCCTAATGATGCTGGCAAACTAGGCATGACTGCACCATGTCATATTGTAATATAACACATCTGTGCACTGAATAGCAGGTAACAGTGTTTTCTGAGAAAATAAATACATGTGTAAGTCTATCATGCATTTAGAATGAGCCTCAAAGCTGTGTTGGAGGCAAAGCAGGTAGCAATATCTACAGTTAAGATTGCCAATACTTTCCATTGTAAGACTATTGTTTTGCATTACCTATAACTCTGACAGACTTTCACTGTCTACTCCAGGTGTCTGCCCGAGTCTGGTATTTTTGAGGGGGTTTTTTTCAATCTCCTCTGAAAATGTTGGCAAAAAATGGCTTAGCCATTTTTCAAGATTGAGAAATGGACTCTCAAGAGCAAGGTCAGGAAGAAAAACATTCTTGTCCCATGTTATACAATTCTTACAAGCATTTCATTGAGGAGTCCTATCATCAGTACTCTTTGAAATGGGGCTGAAGTTTAAATTTGTAGGGGGTTGGAGTGCAGTCATACCAAGAATATTCCTTTAGGCAAGGTGCAGCCATTCAGACTAGGGACAGACATTCAAAAAGCCTGAGCCTGAGTTGATTCAGTCTTTGCTGGTTAATCTAACCTGGCTAGGTTAAATCAGTTTTGTAACCGAATAGACATCCCAGAAATGCAGGCACATGCCTGCAGTGCCTCAGGCTAGAAACCAGGGGACACTAGAGCAGCCCTCCCTTGGCTTCCACAGGACTGAGCTGAGGGGAACGTGGCCAGGCGCTGGCAGGACGCTCTGATTATTGCCCACTCCCCCCTGCCCCGAGCAGCCCAGCAGGGAATATGATCACCCCTAACTCAATATTTATCAACACATTAAGAAAACAAAGCCTCTCTCCATTAACTAAGGGAGCTCTTCTTGAGCAGCTCTTCTTGAACAGCTCTTCTTAAACAGCTCTTCCAAGGAAGGACATTAAGCTACCTGTTGATTAGCTCCAAACAGTCTGTCTCCCTGTTGTCTCTCACAGTACAGACCATAGCCAGCATGTGGTCTGCTACCTCAGGGGTTTTCAACTGGGGATATACGTACTCCTGGGGTGACTTAAGATGACCTCAGGGGATATTTGGTAGTGAGTGCTGACACCGGCACTTTTGCCGCCACCGTGCCACTGGCCTGGTAACCAATCGGCTGTGGGAGTCTCCCCCCCCCCCCCCCATTTCCAATTGGCTGCTGGGGACCCCCCCAATGTCTGGCCACCAAGGGGCTCCTTCCTTCTTAACGCCTGCTGGGGGTACATTGACCCAAAATGGTTGAAAACTCCTGTGCTAGCTAATGCTGAGGTGTCTGTGTAAGGCAGAGGGGAGAAGCCAGGCAGACTCTCTGTGCCTGCAAGCTTCTGCCAGAGCTGCAGCCAGGGAGCAGAGGGGGAAGACCAGCCCTGCTGTGGAGCAGAGAGCCCCACCCAACCCAGAGAGCATGTCAGGATGCTAGGGGTGTCTGGTTTATCTTAAACCAGCAAGGGGCTTGGGACAGACATTGCATAAACTGGTTTGAGCCATATCAGTTAAGTCTGATACTACGTTCAACCAGGTTTATCTCAAATTGGTTTCAGCCACTTTCAAACTGGTTTATGTGCACTGAACATCTGTTCTGTTACAGGTTTAAACCAGGTTTTGATCACTTAAACTGATTTATGTGTAATGTCTGTCTATAGCCTCAAATAGCCTGAGGTGGAATCTAAGTTCCGTGGTTTTTTGTAAGTGCAGATGGATACTAAACATAACACACGTTTGCCCTTGGTTGGGGAGCAGAGATGGGGAGGGCTGTAAGGGCTGCTAATTCCCTTTCCTTTCTGTCCATCCAAGATGAGCTTTATATTACACTAGTCCATGGATGGGCAAAATGTGGCCCACAGGCCAAATCCAATCTGCCAACTAATCGGATCCAATCCATGGGCACGTGCCCACCAGTTGATCATATCTTGCCCATGGCTGCCCCTACAGTGCTCTACATGGGATCAAGCCCCACCTGCTTCTGCCCAGTCATGCTTCTGCTTGCACTCACCCCATGCCCTCCAGACACCACCTGGCCCTGAACCCAGCCAATGTATACAGCTTCCCAGCAGGGCTGCTGCCACAGCCACCCAAAAACTGCTCATCTGCCCAGCTCCTCCAGTGGCTTCTCCTCCTGCTACCCCTGTTGCCCTGCTGCAGCCAGTAGGTAACTTGGGGAAGCCATGGAGATATGTGCCTGGCAGAAGATGTCCAGCCAGGCAGGTAGGAAGCTACTACCAGGCAGTTCCTGCTCCAGCATGTGGGGCTTCAACTTCATGCTGCCTACCATCCACTCTGCCCATCCAGCATGATGATCAGCGATCTGTGGGTGGCTGAGTGGGTGAAAGGGAGCCAGGAGCTAGAGCCCCATGCACTGGGGCAGGAGCTCTGCTGTACATGCCCCCTGCTGTCTCTCTTCCTAACTTCTGGCTGGCTCCTGGGACCTTGTGTGCAGACAGCACCCCCATATGTGCACACACATCCATACCCCTTGACACATGTACCCCCCACATACACATACTATACACCCACCGCACATACTCCCCCACATTCCCACAATAGTAAGTCTTTATTTTGAGCTATTATGCAATCACTTCTATATACACTACTCAAAAAAAAAAGCATAAACCAGGACAAAAAATTATTTTTTGGAATAAAATTAAAATATTTTATAACAGGTGTTTTATTTTTAGTATATGGATTGTTTTTTAATCTATAATTTGTTAAAATGATATCTGATAAAAGGTTTTGTGTATTAGGCCCTCAACAGCTCACCAAAATGCATTAAGTGGCCCTCCAGCTAAAATAATTGCCCACCACTGCACTACTTGCTGGTGTTCTGTTTTGCTTAGGTCCGGGGTTTTCAACCTTCTTGGATCAATGTGCCCCTGGCGGCCAGACACGGAGCAGTGTACCCCGGCAGCTGGACGTGGGGGAGGGGAGAGGTGCAGGGTGCATGGCCAAATGTGGAGTGGAGCCAGCCACTGCATGTAAGCTTCCCCCTCCCCCCACATCTGGCTGGCAAGTAGTGCAGGATGGTGCATGGTGGCACTCGGTCCCTGCCTGCCCATACGTACCCCCTAGGGCCTCCTCAAGTACCCTCAGGGGGTTACTCTTTCATTTAGGAGGTAATGAGGAGCTACATTTAGGTGCTACATTATTGTAAACATACATTATTACCATGATAACAGCAGCTTAGGACAAAAATAAAAAAGAATACGTTTTTCAGTTGAAAGTCCAGGTGAAATTTAAGATGGCCAAACAGGAATTTGGCAAAAACCCTGGAAGTTAAAAAAGAAAAAAAAGAAGAAACAAGTAATATTTTTGGCTGGGTTGGTTTAGTCAGGGACATCTTGCCTTGAGCAAGGGGATGGACTGAATGACCTTGTATTGTCCCTTCCAGGCCTACTTTGCTATGATTCTAAATTAGTGTCATACCACCAGTCTACAGAGTTAGGCTGATTTATGCCAACTCTGGTATTATAAGTTTTACCTCTTACCAGAGTTTAACCAGTGACTAGTCTTTTAGTTCACTGAAGTTGTACCTGACATGTTGTATTAATAACTTCTTTCTGCTATTGTTGCTCAGATACAATATAAGATAGTGCGTATATGTCTATTTCAGATGTACAAAACAGCTATACACATGCTCTCACAGTCCTGATACATCAGTTACCTGCTATCTGGGCACCAGTATTACCTGCTATTACCTGCTATCAGGGCACCAGAATTTTTCAATTAAATGAAAAAGATGCATCTATTCTGTCAAGAGATAAATATTTAACCTTACATCTATCAGAAATATACAATACAATACAATGACTATAATATAAAAATAATATGCAGAAGACAAATAAGAGGAGAATTGTGGTAGTTCACTCCCAGCAGGTGATATATATGTGTGGAAGTACCTACTACAAAACATCTCTTGGCCTCAGTAGAATGAGGATTTGACCAAATATCTCTTAAAAGCTAAGAAGCTTCTATTCTCATGGTACACCATTCAAACTATCAGTAGTCTCCATTATGTTACAGCTTGTGTATTCTGTTGCATCAGCTTGGATTAAAAGTTGCAAAAATACACTGAGTATGTATGTCAAATCTAGAACTGCTTATAACCTGATTATATAAATATGTATTCCCAGGGCTCGTCTACACATGCATTTACTCCAACCTAGATTTACTGTGAGGTAAACTTCTACACGGTGGGTGCGTCTACATGTGGTCCTATGTCACTGTAGCAATATGCTACAGTGAAGTAGCACCCATAGATGTCTACATGTGACCAGCAGCTACTTCACCATAGTGGTGTGTTCCCCCCATTTAGTGTGCCGCTACAGTGAAGTAGCTGCTAAAAATAACCATGAACCATGTGTACAGCACAGCATTGGTGGTTACTGCACCATGCTTTAGTACTTCCAAAAGGAAGTACTAAAGCATGGCACAGTAATAATGTTGCCATAGGGCAACGTGTAGACAGCCCCCCTGTGTCCTGGCTCTTCATTTGCCTTCCTCATATCAGTGCTTTTTAGGAGGTAATTGAATGACAGGGAAAGCTAAAAGACCATAAAGACCAGAATGGTATGAAATAAGGGCAAGTGCAATTTCTAGTGGCATCCGTGAAAAAAAAATCCTGTTGGGAATTAGATTAAGGAATTCCCATAATTTCCTTTGACATAATGCTGTTATTAGTGCATTCAGTAAACCAGCTTATGCTGTGCTATCAGTGGAAAGGTAAGGCAGTTAATTTTTTTGGATGTGCCCTGATTTATTCACCTAAGAACTGCATTTTGCTATAGTGGTGTAAAGCTGGCGAATGTACCAGTCGAACCTCTTTTCCTGAACATTTGGAGGGAGAATGGAGTGCCTGGAGTACTTGCAGCAGAACTTGCAACACTGGAATCAGCAGTCGACAACGCAAATGTCCTGGGTAAAAAAAAGTTCAGTTTTCCTTTTTCGTGTGCTTCAGTATTTTTAGTATGTTTAACAGGGGCTAATAATCACCATAGAGCTGTGCTGCCACACGCATGCTACAAGTAGACAATTTTTCTTTTAGGGATACTGACTAATGGGAAAGTGAAAATGTATCAGGTCTACGATGCATCATGACTTCCTTCAAAAAAACTGTTGTGAATTCCCCTTCCTCTGATACAGGAGCTTATTGAGTTATATAAACTTGTGAGGAAAAGAAGCATTCATAGTGAACTATGTGTTTCCCTGTATTATTACTTATTTTCTATGTGGAAATCCCTTGCTGTTTTCCCAAATAAGTATCTTCTTAATGATTTTTTCCGTATAATTCCATCAAGCTACTCTTTTCTTGTTCATTGCAAGTATTCAGTCTTTAAGATTTGAGCTGTGCTCTCTAGTTTTCATTGGTGTTACTAGTTGGAGATGTATAGCTTTCATAATGTAGCTTCTGTTGTAAAATTTTACAATTTAAAAATTCATATTGTTCGATTGTTTATCTAAAATTAGCAATATCCAGGAATGTTTCCAACAGTAAATGAATGCACTAAAATATTCACTTAAAAGCAGATACGCAAGGAACAGAGCTTATTGAAGCAAACTCAATTAAAAAGCAGGTATCGTCATAGGTTATATTTGAATATTTTTGCAATTTTGCTGAAGATTTATGTTTTGGGAGGCTTGGTTTTTGTTGGGGCTTATACTATGCAAAACTAGTGAGAACAACAGAGCAGGAACAATACAATTATGTTTTTAAAGGTGGCCGACAAAGGAAGGAAAGCCCTTTGTTATTAGTTAGTTAGGTTTGGGTGTGTTTTTTTAAATCTGGAGAAATATTCATAATATCAGGCCATGTCTTTTCTTATTCCAAAAAACTTAAAGAAGAAAAACTGAATTTTTTAATGTCTGTTTAGAAGGACTTAAAGTTTTACATAAAGAAGTTTCCTTCTAGCAGTTTTACAGGCATTTAAATGGAAAAGCTATGAATTAAATAATTAAAGAAATGCAGACATGGTAATTTTGCCCCATTGAAGACCAATGCAGTTTTACTAATGACATCAATTGGGCTAGTCTATTACTCCAGGTATGTAACTAACCAACTAAAACATACTTTCCTCCCAGTTGGTCAAGACCAATTTTTTTCTTTGCAGGTCACTCATGTATTAAAACATAAAAGAAAGGAGTATATAAGAGTAGGAAAAAATAGAGTGGAAAGTGGGAGGTGGCAACAGGAAGGGGCAATATTCTGAAGGCTGAAGATAAAGATGGAGAAGATAGAAGAGAGACACTCCAGAACAGGGCTAAAGACAAGAGGACACAAGGGATGTGGAGACTGAAGAACAGGATTTTGTAAAAAGAAAAAAAAACAATGAATGTACTACAGCAAGGTGTCTGGTAGAAAAGTCAAAATGCTGCCCTAGTTCCCTCCCATCTGAATGTTAGTTTCAGCTGCATACCCACAAATTATTTCCAGACTTTAGAGATGCCAAGGTTTCCCAATAATTGAATGCTTTCCAATTCCTATCTTCTGCTAGTCCTCTCCTTTAATTAGCACCCATAGGATCAACTGAAGAGTCAGAGGAAAGAATAGGGAGAAACATTGGATATAACATTGGCCATGAAAACATGTCTCATTTGTGCCAGAGAAAAGTTTTTCTTCCAGCACAAAAAACACGTTAAGCTATTCATTGGATTTCATGTGAAAGAGAACTGGCTCTTCTGCAAGAAGTTAGATCGTATACTACCAGGAAGAACTCTGGCCTCCCAATCTAACTTGAATGTCCATATACTTGTCTCAGGTGTGGATGACACCCAATATTCCACATTCCTCTGATCTCCCTCTATCTCTCCAAGGGAGAGGACAGGAGCAAGACCACTGACCCAGGATAGCCCACTCAGGGATGAGCTGTTAGTGAGCTCTTTGGAGACCCTGCCCTGAAAAATTCCCCTTCCCTCTCTCTGACCAGCTGATTGGCAGGACAGGGGAGGGATTCTCTTACAATAGGAACCTCCTGGAACAGGTTCCCACTATGGGAGAATGCCCCTGCCTTTCCCTGCACTGTTCTGGTCAGCCTGGAGCAGAGTGGGGGAGGCAGGCTGCAGTGCCCAGCAAGAAGGCTGCCTGAGACTTGCTACCATGGCCAAATGTCACCCCTGACCCTCCCCCTACATTCCTCTGGATTGGCCTGGAGGAGTGCAAGGGTAGGGATCTATTCTTCTATGATAATATGGCCCCTCCTTATCCCACCAAACAGCTGGAACCTCCTGGGGCTGTCTGTCACCTGCTAACTGACAGCCTGCCCCCTTCCTAGGCTTCTCTAATGGGCTCCCCTAAGAAGGCCAGGGAGCAGTCCCATAGTGTCCCCAGAGCTTGCCTGTGTAGTTCTCTGGCAAGAGGCTGGAACACATGTACTCTCAAGTTCCTGGGCTGTTTTTCTACCAGTAAGAATTGCAGAGAACTGAATGCCTGTCTGTGGCCATTATAACGTTGCATCAACAAATTGAAGAAAGTCAGTCTGAAGTAGATGAAATTGTTGTGTCCCCTCACTGATGACTTTAGAGTAGGTTTGGCTCAGTCAGGGGCTGAAAAGTATCCTTAATAATACTTAAAAATCACTTGGAGGTTCTATCTTTCTTGGAGATGTAAGATGAACTTCCTCTTCTCCTAATGCCTAGGTGTAAATGAAAGGCTGGCATTTGTAATTCTTGTATATAAAAATAGTTAACCAGAAATACAACAGAAATGTAATTTTATTTTAAAAGTTTGATTTGGTTGTTAGTGAATCTTTTTGCTTTTTTATGGCAAACAAACTATTTTATTAAAACGTCTGTTTATTAAAACAACTTTTTGTATAGACTGAGTAAATTGGGCTGTGTTCTAAGAGTTTAACTAAAATGTCACCAACCAATAACAAAAGCGTTTATATCATCTTCTCTAGGCCTGGTCCTGAAGAAGATTGTCATGGTCCTCGACTACAATATAAAATATGTGAGAACCTTTCCTGTCCTGCTGGAGTGCCTGCATTCAGGGACTGGCAATGCCAGGCTTTCAGTGTCAGATCTTCATATCAGAAGCACATACTCCAGTGGCAGGCTGTTATAGATGATGGTATGACTAAATTAGATCCTTAAGAACCTGTAATATGCATATATTTTCTAGATCAAGGATTGCTGTTAATTGAAAATGAGACTATAATAAAAAGAAAATTATCATTCTGCAAGCCTGAGCTGCAAAATAATTTCCCAGAAAATCATTTAAACTTTACTGCGCATTTCTTCTGTGGATAAGTGGTGGTTTCACTTACTCCTAGGATCTATTATCTGGTCTTTATATAGCATTGGTTTTCCCCAGTACAGATCACAGTGAACATCTATGATATAAATTAGATACTGATAGATCAAATTCAGTAATACTAAAAGCTATAAGTTAAGCTTTATAGAGGAGCACTAAGATGTTTAAGACAATGTGTGTTGGTTACACATTTAGTTACAAAGCTAAGGAGACAATGCAACTAAAGAGACAATGGAGAGACAGTGTAGTTGGCATTCATTTTCAAAGACATACCCTCTGCTGGATTTTGGCAGAAGCCCATGTTTAATGCATATCTTGGACTTGCAAGAGTTTCTTATAAATTCAGCCAGCAACTGCTTGCCAAGTTCTGGCATACTTCAGGGATGCTACTACAATGTACCAGTCTTGCTTACTAACTTTAAGGGTGCACTCAAGCATGGAAAGCGTAGTTTCAAATGTTTATGATATCTGTAAAACTAAAGTAAGCACAAAATACTGACAGTCTAAAAAAGAAATAGTCTACCCAAATTCATGCAAGGAATGTGAACAATAGCTGCTGTTAGATTGAATTTCCTTTTAAATTGTCATAATGTATTTTTGTCAAAGAAACTAACCTAAGGAATTGAATTACAAAAACAGTCCTAGAAATAATCAAAATTTCAGCCACTGTTGATAAAGATATGAATCCAGTCTGAGATGTAAGATCACTTAGAAATGCTTTATCACAAGTTAAACTGCAGCTTTAAAAAATGCATCAGAAGCATTGATAATAACTTGCAAAATCATACATTTAAAAATATTGTATATCTACGTATTAAAACAGTGGTTTTCAACTTTTTTGAACTGAGTTCCACTTTGTTTTACAATTTTGTTTGTGCCCTCCCACCCCCTCCACTCCCTTCACCCCAGAGGAGCAGCGCAGCCAAGCATGGGCCTCATCCCAGCAGCCATCACGGCTTGGTTTGGCTTGGCAGGGTGGGCTCCACCCGCCGC
>NW_017729024.1:78613130-78619559 GCF_001723915.1 Gavialis gangeticus
CTCCCCCCGCCGCAGCTCCAGCGCCTTCTGCCTTGGCCCTACTGTGGTTCTAGCCTGCACATCTATCGTGCCAGGCTTTTGAAAGCTTTTTGGCTCTGAATTTAGGGCCCAGATGCCTTGTTGGGGGGCGGGGGGCACTGGTGGCCCACCCTCAGACCAACTACCACTTTTCCATTTGATAATACGTAAATGTATTGATACAGATAACAGAAAAGAAGCAATACAAACAATCAAGCAATCTATATACTGCCAATCCTAGGGCTGTCATCAGGGTCAGGATACATCTGGTCAAGATGCAGGCTTCACTCTGAGGCTCTCTCTTAATGTCAGCAGCCTGGAAGGGGATACTGAACCCCCCCCCACCAGTGGGGTGGATGAGATGAGTTGATGGTGTGCCCTCTGTTCATGGTGGCCTTAGGGACCCTCCCAGGGAACGGGGACCCCTCTTGGGGAGAAGGACGGAGGGACTCGGGTAGAGAACCCTTTGTTACCCTCAAGTCTCTGCTTTTGTATTATCCTTCCCTCCTGATGACTCCTGATTATTCTGGATCCATGGCTGTCACTGGTTGGTCTCTCTGTGTTCATCACATGTCCATGTAGCTCATCATATGCACACATATTAATTTGGTCTTTCAGGCCTTCTCCTAATGTAGTCTGTTCCCCCAAAACTGGGACTCAGGCCACCCATCTCTGGGGCCTTGTTATCTGGTATTATCCTTATCTCATGTTATGGAAATAGTGTGGTACATGCCCCCTCTTTCCCAGACTGTGTGTATATCCATTGGCCTTGTGTTAAATAGCCTGTCTGTTTCCAGGGCTGTATGAAACTGTGTGTGTGAGACCCAGGCTTCTTAGAAATCAGTTAACCCCTGCTGCCCATCCTGAACCATTCTAATGTATATGCATATACCTATTCCCAAAAAGCAAACTATTAAATACCATTTTGAAGCCAACAAGACATAGCAGCCTGCTGGCAGAGCCTGCTCAGGGCTCTTTTTCCTTGCATCCCCCTGCATGGCTGCAGTGGTGCCAGTTTGTTGCAAACTTCTTGTCTGTCCCACAGTTTGAAAACCACTGCCTTAAAACAAAGCTGGATCAGTGTTTTGCCAAATGCTAAAAGCCATGCTTACAAATTTATTCGAATTGTTTCGATAAAAATTGAGTGTTGTTCGTATGGGTCTATGCAAAATGCCAGTGTTGGAGGCTTTAAACCAATCTGTATTATGTATAATTAATAACTACTCAGGTGAAGAACTGTATTGCTTAATATTCTTAAACAGTATTGTATAAACAGATATTTTCTCTTGTTATTTTTAAAATAGTAAGACTGAAAACTAAATTACAGCTTCTGTCAAAGATTCCCCATGCTTTTGGATCACAAATCCTGTCAGTCTTCATTAGAGTGCTCAGAAATACTAGGTATAATTTAAACAGTACATTTTTATATGCAGTTCAAGTTTATTTACAGTACCAAGGGATTTGTTTCATGATGTAAACAAAAAAGATACATCTTATGAAAGGATCATATTTATTACAATAGGATTTAAAGAATGTCATGTTTCTGTCACACAGTATAAGACAGCAGTGTAGAATAAGTTTAATCAAGCATTCATTCATCAAAGAATCAGATCACATTTTTAGATGCAAGTACTTTAAATTGCATTTGCTTTATTTGCATATTCACAAATTTAGGCAAATGGCCTTTTAAAGAGAAGACATGAAAATTCCTTGTCTGCTTTCCAATCGGGAAAATTGATATTTTAAGAAATGTGGCATTGACTAACCAGAATCTATATACCATAGGATCATAGAAAAGTAGGGCTGGAAGAGGATTGTCCCTGACTAAATCATCCCGGCCAAGTGTCTGTTCACTCTTTAAAATTTCCGAAGTCAGAGGTTCTACAACTTCTCTAGGTAGCCCATTTCAATGCCTGACCACCCTCATAGTCAAAAAGTTCTTCATAATCTCCAACCTGAATTTCTTCTGCCACCATTTGATGCCATCGCTCCTAGTCCTGTTCCCTACAGCCACAGAGAAAAGCCCATCTCTGTCCTCTCTATAATCCCCCTTCAGGTGTTTGAAGACAGTTGTCAAATCCCACCTCAGTCTTTTCTATTCCAGATTAAATACCCCTAGTTCTTTCAACCTTTTATCATAAATTTTGTTCCTCTGAAGCAACTGATTGGAGTTTTCATCATGTGCTTCCCCAGCTAGGGGTCCCACCAGCTAATCGGGGCTTTCAGATGATGGTGTGCACCATGCCCCTGCCACCAACCTGGGAGCTCTGATCTGCTGACTGGTACTTCCAGCTATGGGAGCAGTTGGTGTGTTCCCGTGGCTGGGAGCCAAGTTTTGTACTTGCCAATGCAGGCAGGGGAAGCCTGGTATTGGGTTCCCTCTGCACCAGCAATATGGCACAGGGGATCTGATGTGTACATGTGGCATGTCAGGAAATGTGATAGTTGGGATCTCACATCAGATCCCATCTCATCTTTAATGTCTATCAGGAGCCTAAGGTGCCACCCTGCTTTACTGCCTGACTTCAGACTAAAACAGTTCACCACTGGAATAAATAGTAATTCACTTGCTTTGTTAGAGAAAAGTTTGTTCTTAGTTGTTTTTTGAAGCAATGTAAACTTTGTAAATTGGGGTGTTATTCTTTTGGGCTGCTGCTTATTCTGACTAGCATTTTGGAAAGTCTGAAATATTTTAAGTCCTTTTTCATGGTCTATTAGAAGTATAGATGAAAATGAAAGTATGTGCCTTTTTACTGCAGCAATGAATATAACATGAGTATTATATAAGCTAAAGTTTTGTATGTGGGGGTGCGTCTATGTGAGATGCTGACTGCACAGTAGGCTGATACTACTGCGCAGTAGCATTGCATGGCAAAAACCATGCCAAGACACTATGGCATAGTCATATTAGGCTACTGCACAATAGGATCACTTAAAAGGCATTCGCCAATGCTACTGTGAAGTAACTCCAGTTACTGTGCATTTATTTAGCACTTATACAAGTACTAAATAAATGCACAGTAACCACTTCTCAGAAGCATATCTTGTAGATGTGCCCAGGAAACCTTCCTTGTTTTCCAACAGGAAAAAAAACAGTGGTTTTTCCAAAACAAGACTGAGAATCATATATTAATTTGTCTAAAAGTAACTTTTAATTACAGTTATTATTAACTTCATGAAGATAGCCAGACATCATTACCAAAACATTGCTTTGGAAAAATTTTGCTTATATTATATTAATTTGACTAACTAATTTCTTTTATTAATTGATGTTATAGAAAAACCATGTGCATTATTTTGTTCCCCTGGAGGAAAGGATCAGCCTATTCTTCTAACAGAAAAGGTCATGGATGGGACTTCATGTGGGCTGCAAGGATTAGATATCTGTGCTAATGGTAGATGCCAGGTATGAATCAATTTTTTAGAGCCAATTTATATCTGTATCAGAAGTACACGTATGCATACACACACATATATAGGGTCACTGCTTGTTATTTTGTCATCTAATATTTAAAAATAATTTTCTTCATTTCACTTTTTCTCTTAACTCTGAATCTATGGAGTAGCTGAAAGACTAGTTGGGAGAATACAGAATATATATGTATTAAGGTGAATGGTGGAGGCCATGATTGGTTTCATTTTCTAAAGGATGGCCCATTTTTTAAATTTGTGTGACATGCTGATGTATATGTGTGTGTGTGCATTTAATTCAGCCAACTTCTAGAAATGTAATATTTTAGGTCAAAATCAACTGTAACTGAAGGACCTAATTCATGTATAATAGGAGCTGATGCTAATTCTGTACATGTTACTTTGCCCTCAGATTTGACTTGGATTTATGGAAGCATTTTAATCTTCAGTGTCCTTTCTTGCCTCTTTTGCTGGCTGTTTCTCCTCCTGTCCAACCTCTTTATGTCTCATAATCATATGCTACATAAGGGGTGTATCTACACGAGATGCTTTACCATGCAGTTGACTAAGTGACTGCACGGTAAAACGTCACTGTCTACATGTGCAGACACTGTGCAGTCAATTAGCAAATGAAGTAGCAAATTAACTGTGCCATAATTACTGTGCAGTAGCCCATATGTAAATGCTGACCAAATGTGTAGATGCTAACCAAACGTGTAGATGGCCATGTGTAGATGCTGAGCAGATTTGTTCCCGGTCAACCCAGGCAGCAGGGGGCAGGAGAACAATACCCTCCCCTGGGGCACTCAGACAGATTCAGTGCCTTTCTCTGCTTGGAGAGAATGAAGCCCCCATCTTCCACAACCCTAGAAAATAAGGGAGGAGAGTGTCCTGGGTTCTAGGACTTTTAAGGTATTTTACATTCAACAGCCACTAGATAAAATGCATTAAAACTCCTTGGAGCCAGGACTGTGACCTAAGTGTGCCTTTTGTATAGCGCTCTAAGCACTGCTACATTAGTTAGACTTGCTGTCTTTCTCTATCAATAAATATTTAATTCTTTTCTGCAAGAGGAATATTTGGATAGGAAAGTAAGAGAGAGGTTTGAATCCTTAAGGAGAGATGGGAATTAAACTTCGGGGGTCTCACGTGTATGTCATATAAGCTATTTTGGAAAGAAGTGGGACTTCCTTCGCCATCCCTTTTGTTTAAAAAAAAAAAAAAAAAGAGCAGCAGCTACCACTGCATTTTGTGAGGATCTTGATGTATTATCAAGATCAAAGCAGAGGAATTCCTAATTTGTGGATCTCAACAAGGCTTAAGTATGAAACCAGTATAGAGTTACTCAGTCCTGTGAAGACTGCGGGTGTTTTTGTGCATTTCAAATAGCATAACTTTAGGTATTTGTGGAACTTTAAAGTCAAAAGTATTTAACTTGGGACTTTGGATGCTGTTAGGTTTAGGTAGTAGTTGAGCAGGGGTTTTTTAGGTTGTAATTTTGGACTTAGATGCCTAAATGCAGCTAAAATGTGACTTTGAGTACCTAAATACTTTTGTGAATCTGGATCAGAATTCTCATTTGAAAAATCCCCATCTGTATTACTTTCTTCTCTTCAATTTTGAAGAACCATAATGCAGAAATGAAGTAACAATCATCATGTGCTTGAAAACAAACAGATTTTCAGTGCAAAGTAATTTCTATTTTTTATAGAATTATTTTATTTTATAGTTAACATGCCCTTGCCTTCATGATCTGTGAGAGGACTTGAGGTTTTATTGGTTTCATTGCATGCATTTATACTAATACGGTTGATTCTGACTGCCCTGGATGACTTCTCCAGACTTTAAAAAAATACATTTTACTTCATATCAGAACAGCATATGGTATTCAGTAGAAACTATTCTTCTGTCATCCAGTTAGCAGTTATGTTTATCAATAGAACTAAGCCTGGCATGGTAATTAGTGTAAAATAAATGTTCCTGTATTTAGCTAAGTATTTGTATTACTAGCTTTTCAATAAATTATTAATAAAGTTTACATTTGCAAGTACATAATTCAGGTTCCACACATTTTCATACTTATTTATAATATATATATTTTATAGGGTTCACTGTGTGATTTGACATTAAATTGTGCTTGAGCCTTGTGGGGAGGGGCATAATACAAAGGAGAACCTCTCCTATCTTGCACAGTGAGGATAAGGCCAAACAAAACTGCTGTTTGTGTGAGGACCACAAGAATCTATGGGTAGTACTGTCCTTATCCCTAGGTGCTCGCAGTACCAACAGGGAGAGAGGACAAGGCAAATAGGAGCTTGGTTCCACCCCTTCTTGCATGACAGCTACCACATTGTCCTAGGTCATAAGTGCTGTGTTTATTAGTGCAGCATGTGGGGAAGTTAGTGATCTGCACATAGCAAAGGAGTGAGAATTGTCTTCAGGAATGTCTTGTGGTTCTCTCCCTTTTGCAGGGCAGCTATGCTTTGCTTCTCTCTGAATTGTGAGCAATGTCTGAATTGCAGAATCCATACAATACTTTTTTTTCCCCCTCTCCCACAGAAATTTGGCTGTGATGGAATATTAGGATCTCTAGCACGGGAAGATCATTGTGGTGTGTGCAATGGCAATGGAAAATCATGTAAAGTCATTAAAGGTGATTTTAATCATACTAGAGGAGCAGGTAAATCTCTTTATTATTTTAATCTAGTCAAAAAGACCATTGGTTTATTAGGTTGGGTGTCAGGCACTATATTACCTTTTGTTTAGCAATTACCCCAGAACCACTTCAAAAGCTGTATAAGACTTTCTATAGAGAATGCTGTAACTGTTTAGTTATGATGTGATATAACTGAGATGTTATGTGAGAATTCATGAAGAAATGAAGAAACTGTAAATTGATATTTTATCTGTTATCCATTGGATTATAGTAGAAGAGGAATGACCCAATATAGTTTCATAGTAGCTAGGGTCAGGAGGGACCTGAACAGATCATCTAGCCTG
>NW_017729024.1:78619938-78643904 GCF_001723915.1 Gavialis gangeticus
CTGGCCTTGCTGGTTGTGGTCTGGCATTGGCGGCTCATGTTCATCTGGGAGTCAATAATGACTCCAAGATCCCTTTCCACCTCTGTGCTTTCAAGGAGGGAACTCCCCAGCCTGTATGTATGCTGTGGATTCCTTCTCCCAAGGTGCAGCACCCTGCGTTTGTCTACAGTGACCCCAAGGTGCAGCACCCTGCATTTGTCTACGGTGACACCAAGGTGCAGCACCCTGCATTTGTCTACGTTGAACATGCATTGCCTACAACAAACATCAGTACTATAAAACAGTTTTCTCCAATATAAAGTAGATTGTCTCATAATTGAGGCTGATTCTGACAGATTGAGGCCAACATTTAGTAAAATCCACTTTATAATTTTGCAGTGTAATATTGTTTTTCTTTTAGTAATTTTCAGAATAAATGTTAATCCGTGTTATGATGTATCATCTAAATGAAAGCCTTTAAACAAGAGGCAATATAAGAATTTAAAGAAGTCCTTTAAAAGAATAAGTAACGAAAGAAAAATTCTTATAGAGTATTATCATTCACCATTATATACTTTTGTTAAGATATCTTAATGTGAATGGTATATATAAAGTGGTATAGGATCTGAGGCCCTAATCCTATCTCCCTTCTCAAAGTTTAGTATTCTCATTGGGTTTAACACATAATTTAGGAGCATAAGGATTTGCAGAATAACAGCCTTGGTACATGGTAATTTTGGATGGCTCTTGGAGCTCTTAACACTTGGATTGTCTGCACATCAACACCTTAAACTAGTTTTCAGCATTCCTTAGGTGGCTCAAAGCTATGCCACTCAAGGGCAAGATTATCTGTGATCTGTGTTACCCAGCTCATGTTATACTAAGGGCCTCGTTACATGGTAATTTTGGGTAGCTCTTAGAGCTGTTAACCCCTGGATTGTCCATACATTAACACCTTACAATTGCTTTGTTATGCATCTCAAAGTTACGCCACTTCAGGGCAGGATTATCTGTGATCCTCATAACCCATTAAAGTGTGGCTCCTGTTCCATTAAAGTGTAGCTACTCCCCACAGATATGCTGCTCAAATTGAAGTCCTCCAGTACCCCAGTGGCCCCTCCCTCACCAACACTAACCTTGTCGGGGTGGGTGGCCAGTGCTGAACCACATGCCCCTCAACCTTTCCAAGCCCTGGGAAGTGGTGGAGAGCATAGCCAAGCCCATAAAGCCCCCAGACTCAGCCAGGCTCCAGCAAGTCTTAAGCTCTTAGGTGGGAAGGGGGAAGGTTAAGAGCCTGATCACGTCCTTATAGTCACGTAGGCATGCCCCACTCCACAACAGCTGCTTTAGGGTGGGGGATAGCCTGCTGCCAGGAAAGCCACTTTTCCAGGGTGGGAAGACTGTGGGTGGATCTGGGTTGTGGGCACGGGGCTCTTCCGCTGTCTGTGTAGATGCAGGAGCCATGTGTGGGCAAAATCTACTCCCAGCTGCAAAGTGAAGCCAACTTGGGGGGGAACTGGAGCACCTTGGCCAGCCCCACTGCCTCTGCAGTGCTCCCTCCTTCCTCCCTCGTTCTCTCCCTCCACACTGAAGTGGGCACAGCTACCTGCCAGCAAACTACAGACCAGCTCTGAGTCTAGATTGTCAGGACAGCTATCCCCAAGGGGATCTGTGGGCATCTCAGCTGTCCTGCTCATCCGTGGAGTGCTGGGCCCCCCAGTGTAGCCTTGTTGGTGCCAAGCCTCAGTCCCATGGAAATGATCCCAGGGGTCAGCCTCTAATTTGGTTTCATGGGAGTTGCTTTGGTTTTTGCTTTCATCACCTCCCACCCACCCAGCAGTAAGCATAGTCTCAGCCTCCCACTGCTAGCCCAGGTGAGATAGGCACTTGCCCTCCCATCCTTGGCCTCAGAATCAGAAAGAATCATAGAGAAGTAGGGCTGGAAGGGACCTCCCTGCTCACCAGGCCTCTGTTGACAAGTGACTGCTGTGCAGGTGTGGTACAGTCAAAGAAGGTTTCTAGACTAAGGGTGCAACTGCTCCAAACTTCAAGCTAGCACTAGCACCTATCACTGTTTGTGTGCCTCACAGCATAAGGTATAACAAAGACCTGTGGCGTAGCCACTCTAGTCTATACCTTGGTGCAAACACCCACCTACCCCTGCCCCCTGTTGGCCCCAAAAAGGCCCACTACCTCCACCCCATCATCCCTAGCAACCACTTACTTGTGGCTGCCCATGCTATCTAACCTGGGGAGGACGCAGGGAAAGGTTAACCTGCCAGCCCAGCTGCCACTACTGCCACTGCTGGGCTGGGGAGCACCAGAGGAGCCCCAAGGGCTAAGGGAGAAGTCTGGAATAGGAGGAGGGAGGATTCTTACCTTTCAGCCCCCCAGGCCCATGAACATTCAAGCTGTTCTAAACTCAAGCTAGCACTAACACCTATCAACGTTTGTGCGGCTCACAGTGGAACGTTGTAACAAGGCCCTAAGCTAATGTTATTCGTTGTACACTTCATCACAAAGCCTAAACATTAGAAACAATCCTTAATCTGGAAGTGCATTTGACAGGCCATTATTTCAGCAGTAAAACGCGTGTGTATTAGTTATGATTTCAGCTTCTTGCTAGGAAAATTTACAAAATTTCAAGATAGCAAGTAGATCTTTTAGCACAAAAATAATATAATTAGAAGCAGACAGTGTATGTTTAGAAATCAAGAGACGTTAGTACAATCTAGACTAAACTAAACAGTACTTTAGAAAAGAAAATTAGACACAGCCTTCAGTTGCTTGAATGTGGCTCTTTCCTAGACTAAAGGTAATGTAGAACAGGGAAACTGACATACAAAGGCTAGGACCGTAGAGAGTAATGGAGATTAAGTGTCGGTTACAGATCAAAGTTTGACTCTCCAAAGCTTTATAGAAGCTGGTTGTCCATAAAAGTCAAAATCTGCCAGTTCTCATTTATAGCTGAAATAAATATCCAAACATCCAACAGGGTATATTCAGGATTCTGTTAAGACATATAATATAACATATAATCAGCTTTTAAGCATGCTTTATGAAGAGATGCTTTCCTACCTCAGAAACTGAAATTTAAACTGTTCAGAGAAATTTTAATTAACTTTTAAGGAAATGAAAAATAAATAATACTGTGCTGAAAACGTGCAATTTTTGCGTCAAATGTAGGATAGCAAGCATGGAGGTTTCAATACTCAATAACTTAATTTTAGTACATACAAAATGAAAAATCATATTTTATTATCTATTCTGTGAAGTCTGTCTTAGAGCCTGGTTACGTGAATAAAATGTGTTTAAATATAGTTTTGCACATAACTATGCTGCTCTCTTTTAATTTGAAGAGGATGACTTTTTAAAAAATCTAACCTTACACTTGTACCATAAAAGATCATTTAAGTATGCTCCAAATAAACACAACTTAAAGATAAATAGAGAAATAGTTGAGCATGACAAAGAAATGAAAAAGTTATAAAACTCTGTTTTTAATGGAGTATGTAAAATTTGCATGGACTGTGTAAGTCTGGAATTCCTCTGTGGTCTTTTGGTAACATTAATGACAGCCCACTCTGCTGGGCTTGAGACAGTCTCTCCTGTATGGTCTCTGCTCTCATAATTTCTTGAAGGAATAGTAACTTAATAGTTGCTTCATTTTGTTATATTCTGTTGTGTTTTGATTATTGTCTATTATGTATAATACATATGTACATATTTTTGTTTTGAATCTGACTGCTCAGTTTTTACAGGATCTGAAAGGAAAACTACCAGTCCTATTTCCTTATCCCATAAAGTGAAAAGAAAGTAAATCTTGTGCAATTTTTTCTTTGAAGTGCTTTCTTAATATAGGAGTGCCAATTAAGGACACAGACAGTTATATACTGTGACAACTTTCTATGCCCAGTAGTGCTGCCTTTACACTTTACTGCAGAGTTGACTAATTAGCTCCGCAGTAAAACGCCACCATCTACATGTGCACTGGTATTAGGATGCAGTAAATTAACACTGCCATAAGATAGTACTGTCCCTGACAGTACTAGCTTATGTTATGATGGAGTACATAACTACTCTGAAATACACATGTAAATGGTGACTGGGCAGGGGCCAGACTCCTGTCTGCTACCTAGCTACATGGCTCTGCTCCTTCTGCACCCTTATACCCCAGCCAGCTGCTCCGCTACCCAACACCACCACCCGGAGCCTCGGCCTGATCCCCCATGCCTCCTGCCAGCCCAAGCCTGCTCTGCCTTGGCTCAAATTGTTGCGGTGCTGGGCACATGTCTAGACCCTGCACCTGGGAGTAGTTCACTCAAGCTGAAAGTGCTCTGGAGTCGCTTTTCATTAATTGTACATGTAGATGCACCCAAATTGTGCAATTCTACTTCCAGTCTGGAAGGTAGGATGCATAACTTGAGGATGTGCTTGGGGAACCACTGCCTGCTGCATTAAATATGCCATGTAGATATGGCCTCAATGTTTATGGGCCTGATCCAATGAGGTATTGGATGTCATTAGTTCTTGGCAGTTAATGGGACTGTTTGCTTGTCTAAATTTGGGCAAATGCTAGTATATCTTGCCATATCAGGATGCTCAGCAGGTTAGAGGTTTGTCTTCTCTGTAGGCATTCTCTATTAGCATCCATAGAAACTATTCACAGGGACAGTTAGATTGAAATAATATGTAAGATGTACTCTTTCCTATTTTGTGTCTAACTAAGGAAATTTGATTTCATGATTAGGTTATGTTGAAGCCTTGGTGATACCGGCAGGAGCAAGAAGAATCAAAGTTGTGGAAGAAAAACCTGCTCATAGTTACTTAGGTAATTTATTTATTTATTGTTTACATAAAATCATAGAATCATAGAACTGGAAGCATTCTCACAAGTCATGTAGTCCAACCCCTTGCAAACCCAAGTGAGGCTGGAGCTGGAGCTGGAGCTGGACCTGTAACTGAGGGTAGGTCTGATTGTGGTTGGGAGTAGCGGGGGTGGGGGGACAAGCTGCAGTGCAAAACAGGTTTGGGGGCAAAGGTGGTGGGGCACCAACTGCAGCTCCAATCCCAATCCCATGTCAGGCTGCCATACTACCTTGTACTCAAATCCAAGATGAGGAGCTTTCCCCCCCACACTGTTGAATGAGGGGGGAGGCAGCCCCATCTTAGATTTGGAATTTGAGTAAATATGGAAGCTGAGAAGCACAATCACTAAGAGTCACTAGTACAAGGAAGTGAAAAAATCCCCTGCCTGGGCTTCCCAGTAGCAAAATTAACTTGCATACCATTGTCTGTTAAGGATTAGTTGGGCCATCTCCTAGTGCTCTTAAGAATTATTGCATGCCTTATTACAGTTGGGGTGTACCAGAACCCATGGCACTATCTGCACCCTCTTCTCCCAAATAGGCAAATATCTGCCTTCTGATACAATTTTGCATTAAGAGGATTCTGTTTTTAGTATTTTTTAGGCAAGGGAATTATTTTCTGCACCTCACAATTTCTCCTTTGGCATTAATTCCCCTTCTCAGTTTCTTGTTTTGAGTCCCTGTCTCTTCCATTAAATTATTTGACCCTTTCTTTTCCTTCTTGGCTGTCCTAACCACACTAAATCCCACATCCCCTCATTTTCCTCTATGCAGAGCCAGTATCAGCACAAATCAAATTGTGCTTGTTCCATTATTCAGAGGTCACTATTACTTCTTCTTTGATCCCTATCCCTTTGACAAGCCTGAGAAAAGTTTGCAGAAATCACATTTGCTGGCCAGAGAGCACTTATCCAGTTATATCCCCTCTGGAACTTCTTTCTCTATGCCACCACCTTTTTTGTGAGAAGCAGAAGCCATGTTCTCTCACAGTTAAAAAGCTGATAAAACTAGGACACAGGAGTATACTGTCCAGAGACATTCAGGCCCTAAACTTAATAATCAGAGCTTGACATAAAAAATACGCAGCTGGAATTAGACTTGGGAAAGTAAAATTCTCTCATGAGTAATAGCAGAGCTCTCCCCTAAACAGTACTTTAATAAAGCTGGACAAAAAGAAATTAAAATGTTTTTCACTTCCACTACATAATGTCACCAAATAGCACAGAAGACCTCTTCAGACATTATACAAATCTTAAGAAATGAGCTATTTAACATAACTACTCATCACACTAATTTTACATTTTATCTTAATAAAGTAAATTGGCCTCATGGAAAACCAGATCATGTTGTATTTGAATGTTATTTAACCAATATTTTTTAAAGTATTGCAGAGCTGTAACCGGTCCCATATGATATTTTTAGCAAATCTTATATGTTCTTACTGGATTTTACTGGCTGAACTGTTTGTATAATTTTGATGTTGAAGGTTACAGAAGAGCAGTATACATAGCATGAAGCAGTAATTCAGAGCCAGAGACAAAACTTTACATTCAAAAACAGCAGTTTGCAGAAAACTAAATGATAAAAAAATGTATTTATCATGCAAGTTGTTGCCTCTTTTTAATTTTTCTTTGTGCTATTTTTCCATACTTATTTTTCCACCTTAAGTTCTGAAGCTGAAAGCAAACTTTACATTGCACATGCTTAAGACATTTTTTTCAGAAAATAGCAATGAAATTTGATCGTACAAATTCTATAGCCAAATACACAATGTGCCTGCAAACACATGCACGTTCCAAGTAGAAGCTCAGTTAAAACTGGTAGAAAAATTGATCCTTCTTGCACTTGGGTAAATCTAGTAAAAAGATCAGCAGAACTATGTTTGCTTCTTTAGATTATTTGGCAGTAAGAAGCACAAAAATATTGGTGTGGGTCTTACCATTGTATTGGTTAAATTGTGTCTTAAAGCTGCAGTGTACACCAGCACAGACGTATAAAGTGACTGTGTTACAGCAGCAACTATTGGGAGGATTTCTGATTGATTGGGCTAGAATTCTTCCACAGGGCTACAACAACATAAGCAGTAGTTGTAGCAGTTTTGCCATCTGAGGAGAGGAGATGGCGTAATATATGATGCTGTGACTGGCCCTACCTTTCCTTCATTTTGTCTCATTCCTATGGGGAACTAGGACTATGGATAAAACAGGGTACGCTCCTTAGGCATACTTTGACTGGGTCCTGTGTAGACCTGAAAAATCTACAAAACCTCTGATATTGCCAAAGATCTGTATATTATCTAGTCAGCTCTAGAAGATACATTGTATGATTCTCATAGTGACAGTGATCTTTCTTCGGTAAATTACTCTTAAGGTTGTATGAGTGGATGCCACCTATGTTCATTGGCATAAACGGAGAAACCTGAGATATTTTATTAATTGAGGAATATTTCTTACAGCTGAAATCCATTTAATTTTGGATCTCAAACACAGTATTCAAGAAGGAATTTGAGATTTCGGTCTAAAGAGTAGATTAACATAATGTTAAAAAGGTTGATATGAGACTTCATTCATTTTATCTTGCTTTACAATTTCCATTTTATGTACAATTGATTAGAAATTTGTTTCCTGTACTGTTTGGATTGTGCATTCTAATGCTGTGCTTTGCCCATTGCTGAATTATCAAATGTGATAGAAAATAATTGTAAGGTCAATCTGTTTAACAGCCTTACTAATGTAGGGTAAACAGAGTAGTTTATAGTACTTTTATAAGGAATATAGTAAACTTCCCTATTAAAATGCTTGCTCTTCTGACAATATTATATAATTGTATCAGAGTTTGAATTACACCTTGGCTCTTGGGGACGTCTGCCAAAAAAATTGAACTGCCCATCACAATGCCCTAAGAAAATCCCCCAGAATTCTGACCTCCCCCACTCCCCCCCGGTTATGATTTTCAAATCTTACAGGGAGGCTCTTGTTTCTTATGGGGGGGCTCAGCACCCTTGAGTTTCCCCATAATTCAAACCCTAAATAGCATGACATAATCTACCGTCACAATGATTAAGAATGGGTAATAGAATATAACTAAAAAATTTGTTTGTTACAGAAAGGCTATAATAATCTCCTTTCCTAAAATGAAAGACATTAGAGGGAAAATAGCTTATTTTCATTTATAGCCAAGAAATAGATTAATTGCCTTTTTATTCTCAGAATCACGCTGTTTCCAAAGTGCAAACCTTTTGGAAGCCTGAGATTGAGCACTGCATGAATTTGTGTTTGCCGATTCCATGTTGAGGTATTGCATGCATAATTATGCTGCATTCTCATATGGTTTCCATTGTGAAATGTATTTTCTGAGAGAGGAAAAAAAATCTATTATATGGTCCTTTAGTATAGCCTATCAAATATACAAATTTTTAAATCTCATTTCTGACATAACTGACAGTTTTATGCATCTTGGGTGACATCCTTAACTTCTGTAAATTGTCATAATTCAGATGAAGTTAATGGAGTTATAAAAGTTTAGCCTAACTGAAAATCTGATTCTTCATCAACACAGATTTTATACAGCCCATGGTTCCCACCCATATATAAAGTATCATATAATATGATTAATAAATATCACTTTAAGAGCCAGTTTTACATGAGTAGAAGTTAATCATGTGTTCTTTAGAAAAGTTTATCTTTGCAAGCTGTCAACTATTTATTTCACAAAATTTTATGTTTTACAGTGATACAAGTTAAAGCTGCCAAATTTAGAAAACGCGTTGTGTGTTTGACTATTTTCCAGGAAGTTAAGGTTGTTCATATATATTTTATTCTGTTTTACTTTTGTAACAGTGAAGTCTCTACTGTATCTCAGCACTTTTTAGTTCACTCAAATTTTGAAGAAGAAAAAAATCCCAGTCAGATCTTAGACTGTTAAATGTGGTGTGCACACAAAATAGGTAGAACTGGCAACAGCTGTATAGCACATTTTAGAGAACATCCAGAATTAATAATAGTAAAGTGTATCATGCTCAATTGATATTTGATTAAGCCTGCTGAAAATGTTTATAGACTTCTCACCTTGCCAAAGTGGTAGATTGGGAAATGAAAAGTGATACAACTCAGTCATTCATTCTCATTCATGAAAGTTATAACTCAGGGTCTTGTTAAAAATTATACTGGGTGGGGCCACAAAGTCTGGGCAGAAACATAATGGCACAGCATATCTTTGCATTTCTATAGCTCATGAGTATGCAAAAGAAATATGTTCTAGATAAAACTACTATAAAGCAGGTGTATTAACTGGTTGGATTATTGTGTTCAAAGAATAGTCATCAGTGCCCAGCAACCCCTGTCAGGGGGCGCTCAATCTGCATGGGGGTGAGTGACAGAGGCAGCAGCAGGGCCTGCCAGACTCTGGCTGTGGTCCCCCAGTGAAGGGGGGGGGGAGGGAATCAGCCTCCTTCCTTCCCCCTTGACCTTAGGAAGCCATGTTGGCCAGTGTCTGGCCCTGTCCTCACCCCTGGTCCATCTAGAGAGCAGAGAGCACAGCCCAACTCAGGTCTGCAGAACATGCTGGGATGCTGGGAGATTCTGATTTATCTTAAATCAGGAAGGGGTCTGGGACAGAAGTGCTGTAAATGAGTTTAACCTCAATCAGTTAAATCTGATACTACATTCAACCAGGTTTATCTGAAATCAGTTTTGGGCATTTTGAAACTGGTTTATGTGCACAGAACTTCTGTTCTGTTACAGGTTTAAACCAGTTTCTGATCACTTAAACTGGCTTATGTGTAAATTCTGTCCCTAGCCCTGGAGTTTTTAAACCATCTTCATGGCTGCTCCCTCATTAGTTGGTATCAAATTCAGCTGACCCCAGTCTCCCAACCAGACAAACTATTATCTGCTAGTGGAGTCATGGGAGTCTTTTACTCTGTTCAGCACTGGTGAGACTTCATCTTCACCTGGAAGAAAGCTTTAGGCAAATTGGAGACAGTGTAGAGAATGAGTGGCAGGGCACCTTTGGATGCCTGCCATTCAAAGGACCTGAGTAGGCAGCAGAGGCAGCCTGCAGGTGGTGGCACTCCCCAGTCAGTAGTCACATGGGCATCAGGAGACTGCCTGATTGGGGAAGAGAGCTCAGCTGCTAGCCATAGCTGCAAGCTTGAGCAGGAAAGCCAGCAGCAGTTGTAGTAAGCTGCCAGAGGCAGAACATCGCCCGGCTGGAGCTGCTGCTCAGGAGCACCTGGAGGATGGGGAGAAACTATGGAGATAGCAGGAGGTTCCTGGTCCTGGGCATGACCTAAAGCTACACCCTGCTGGGGTTGAATGGTGTAGTGGGGCTGCTTCTGCGAGAGCAGCTTCCAGGAAATGCCACACCTGTGCCTCTCCAGTGAAGGGTATGTACGGGGCGCCAGAAAGCCTCAGCCCCAACTGCCTTGTGGGTTACCTTGTGGAGGGAAAAGGCTAGAGGAGCACACCACAACAGAAAGGCACACAGGCCCAAGCCCACTGAGTAGGGCCTGAGCCAGGGTTAAAGTAAGTCAACAGATGCCTGAGGCCCAAGGGGGTGTAGTGCCCCAAAGGGTCCAGGTATGTTGGGAGATGCCTGAGACCTATACAGCCATAGGCTGAGTTAGTGGGGCCTAGGTAAGTCATCAGACACCTGAGGCCCAGAGGTCCCAGCAAGGGGGAAGAGTACAGTTATAGGAAGCCAGTTGCACTGTAGAGTAGGCCCCGAAGACAGTCTGAAGGGCTGCACATAAGTCATCCAGAGTAGTGGCAGCCAGCAGCAGTGTAGAGTGGGGCCGAAAATGGTCTGAAGGGCTGCACAAGACACTGACTAAGGTAGCCACACCTGGCAGCAGTGTAGAGTAGCACCTGAAGATGGTCTCAATGGCTGCACAGAAGCTGACTGGTACAATTACAGTAGAGGGCCCCAGGGAGGGGCATGAGTTAAAGGCCCAGGCATGTCCAAAGATGCCTGAGGCCTAGTTTAGGCCAGAGGCCAGAGTGGCCCACCAAGTAGCCAGGGGTCTAGTGGAAAATTTGGATGCCATCTCTGAGGCATGGGATGTGGCATAAGGGGAGATATGAAGCCGTGTAGTTCACCCTTGGCATCAGGTTTTAAAATGGGCAGCCTCTTGCTTTCAAATAAACAGCTTATTGTTTACATGAAGGTGTGGCAGGAGAGTGTAAGCCTGCAGACTGCCCAGACAGGGAGGTGGGCTGGCCGTGTGCCTGGTCTTGCTAGTTACCCCGTTACAATAAGTCCTCAGCCTTTTTAGATTTGAGGCACCCCTCAATAGACTTGAGGTACCTCTCGCTTCACTAGGTCTGTAGGCTCCTGGAACAAAAGATTTTATCCCTGGAAAAATGCTGTCTGTTTATAACCATGAGGATAGGTCCAAAAAACTGGGGTTATTTGCTATAGAGAGGATTGACATGGGATTTGTTAAGTCTTCAAAGATAAAAAAGGTTGTTATAAAGAGTCTGGTGAGCAACAGGTCTCCCTGTCTACAGCAGACAAGATGAGATGTAATGGACTTAAATTGCAACAAGGGACACTTAGGTTAAATATGTGGAAGAACTTTCCAAGTATGAGAGCTGATGAGTACTGGAACAAATTACCTAGGGAGATTATGACACCTTTATGATTGGAAGTTTTTAAATACAGATTGAGCATGTGTTTATCTGGAATGGTTTAGATAGAGAAGATCTTGAAACACAGGTTTAGACTAAATGACCTCATGAGGGCACTGCCCAGCCCTATTTTACTATGATTCTCAGGTGCAAAGATTATCCATGCAAATTGGATAGATAAACACAACTGGCTAATTAGATATCTACTTACTTATTTGCTTTTGCACTTACCCAGTTAGCACATAAATACATGAATATTATTAATAATTTTTAGCACACGATACTTCAACATGAAGTCAGACTGTGTAAAAGAATTCTAAGGTAGTATACGTAGGGGATTTGACAATATATTTTTTCAAAGGCTGTACAAAAATGGGTGGGATACCAGAAATATAAACATACTGTCAATGTTAAAGATGTGCATTTAAATTTTAGAAGACGATTTTACGAATTAAGGCAACAGTTTAGTAAAACATCGGATTACATGCTTGAGCCCACTGCTGCTCAACCTATTGCCTTCAACTGGATTTAAGCGTTTGTTTTTCTGAATAGCAAAATACTCCTCCATTGACTTCTGTGTACCCTTTGGGTTGGAATACCTTGGACTGTATGTGAAATTTATGAAAATTCAGAGACCACTTGATTCTTCATCCTTATTATCTGCATGAAGTATCAGAGACACTACAGGTAGTCTCCTTTATGTGTACTACTTACAATTGTTTCCCCCATGAAATCCAAACAATTATAGTGCTTCTCTTGTTCTTAGTTTCACTTTATAGCAGCAGTAATGATCTTAGCATGTGGAATTTCCTGAGAATTAATGACCAGTTGGGGTTAATTGCCGGAGGTGCTGCTGAAGTGCTATCAACTCCTCCCTGCCAATCAGTAATCCTCAGGAAATGTCCTGTTCTTTGAAGTTATTGCTTTTAAAATAGAATAGGCCTTGTAGGCTTGTTCTGCACACACATTGCAGTGTTTAATATTAACACAAAAATACAGGAGATATAATAGTTATTCCAACCCCCCATATGATCAGAAATGTGTAAAACTTGTTTCTGTATTTAAAAGGCAATAATAGAAACATATTTTGCCAATTAAAAATAGTCCCGTCAACATAAATAGTGAACTTCCTTTTCTCTCCTTTTTTATAATCATGCTTCCTCTCAATATCCTTCTGCTGCTACTTCACTTCTTACTGATATTCATCAAGTATATTCTAACTGATGTTTTTCTTAGCTTTTCAACAATGTCCAAATATTACAGAATGTAATGTAAACACTGTTTACATTTTTTCTGAAATTCTCTAAGGAAGGGAGAATCCACTTTATGGCACTCAGTTATTGCCAAGTACCTATTCAATGCATTATAAAAGGGAAAATATGTGGCTGATGGCAATTTTTCTTTGAGTCCTTTTATTTTGATTTACTTAGGTTTATAAGATTGGCTCTAAAGAGAAAGAGAGAGAAGATATTCCTACAGAGAAATAATATCAAAGTTTGGTTCCAGTTATTTAGAGATGAAAGAGAGTTTGGTTATTAAATGCACAGTGTGGTCCTATAAAAGAAAATAAAGTCTGATAATGAATTGCTTCATTTACTTAAAGATGTTCATCTATTAAATTGAGATGTTCATTAGGTGACATTAAAGAAATACGGGTTAGATTATGTTCAACACCTTTAAATATCCTGTTGTTTGATCATTAAAAATTGAAAAATGTAGTTGGAAAAAAGTTTAACAGTAAAATGGCATATTATGCAGTAAAAGAAACACAGATAGTGAGCTCCATACATAAGACTGAGGTAGAATTTTCCCTTTCACAAGGTGAGATTTCATAGCAAACTCAAGATTTGGTTGATCAGTTTCAGGTGTTCAGATTCTCTAGGTGGCTTTGGAAATCTCTGCCTAATAACCTCACTGGTTGTAAAAACAGCCTCTTCCCTGAAAAAAAATATCAAAAGTCAAATGTATTCACTGGTGAGGAGGGAGACAATGGAGGTGGGGGGAGGGTGGTTGGGGATATCATTTTTTTTATAATCTTTGATTACCAGTAAGTCTTTCTAGCAGGAGATGATCAAAATGATGTTGTTTTGAAATTCTACCTGGGCTATCTCACCACATTTTGTTCTGTCCCTGAAACAAAAATATGCCGCCACCAAAATATGAATTCCCAAAGAGATGAATGTACTCTTTATTGGAAATATAGATTACGTTTTTTAATTTTTTAGAATTTTTAGAATTTTCCATACTTTCTCTGTAAAACCTGGTAAATTCCCTTCAACCAAAAATAAAAAACCGTCAAAATAAATCTGCCATTTCTCAATAGGAGCCACATAATGGAAGGGAGCATTCCCTTACTATTCAGCAATTAAATAAATAGTAGAATGGTCTAAGTTCTGGAGTATGAGTATTTATATGTTTGCATTAGCCACACAAATGTTTAATCCATTTTTAATTCTGCTAAACTTTTGATCTTAGTGGTTGAAGCAATGTGTTTCAGAGCTTATCTATTTACTCTTTAAAGATATGTTTTCTTTGATCAGTTTTAAATGAGTTGTTCCATCTGTTTTTGTGTACTGAGACCAGCGTAAACAAGACTGCTAAATTTACCTTCTCTGGTCTGTTCATTAGAAGACCATATCTCTCTCATTTTCTCCTTAAACTAAGCAGAATACAACTCTTCTGTCTTTTCTTATATTAAAGGCTTTCTGTGACCCTGATCATTTTTTTCACCCATCATTGAATCCCTTTTATTTCTACTGTATCACTTTTAAGAGCGAATGACCAGAAAATCAAGTGGTGAGGTGAAGCACAAGGCGAGTAAAACCATCACGGTTATCATAAGCAGCAGTTTGAATGCATACAAACTGCTAACTAATGTCAAGTGCTTCATATCCCCCTGTATACCTTACAAGTTATAGCTGCTTAAGTGGCACCTCTTTTGTTCAGGAAGAAGGTTCCATTCCATCTCTACCACCCTGATCCAAGTGCATCTCCCCACTCTATAGCTTGTTCATTTTGGTTGTGAGCAGAGGAGAGTGTGTGGCATTATTGTCTTGCCACTAAAAAGGACTTAATTTAAATAGTGGAATCATTCAGCATAAAAGGCCAAAGTTTGAAACTTATAAAATCACTGGATATATTTAGTACAGGGATATTTTCCAGCATTCATGCATTTATTTTATAGTCTTAGTATTTATCATGTAGTCCTGCAGTGGCACATGTTAGTGATGGCTAATGCAGTTGTATTGCTGCCAGTCACTGGTCCTAGTGCCATTGTTTCCCATAGAAACAAAACATAACAGCATAAATAGGAATGGGAGAGAAGCTGATCATCACAAATGACTCATAGTAACTTACAATTTTAAAAAAGAAATTTGTGGGCAAAAACTAGCTGTTGTGAGGTTATTTCACATCATTCTTTTGCCAAGCATGCAATTTCAGTAGGCAGGAATATGTAGGACATCTTTTTACTTCACGTGACTATTTAAGGAACTGATTCCTTCAAGAATTACAGGATGGAGAAATGTAAAATTTTTGTATCAACAATGATGTAAAATAATATAACCTCAGCTCCTTGAAGCATATCTTATTTGACCTCATGAATGCTTATGGGGAATGATCACACCAAAAGGAAAGTCAGCCAAATAAAAGTTATTTTTGGCTTATAACATCGAATTATGCCTATTTACAAAAGTCACAGTGAAAAAAATCCAGAAATATAATGCATACATTTATCCTGTTAGGGACAAAAATAGTATTTCCATGTTTTTAGTTAGAAAGCAGTGCTATCTGATGTTTAGACGAAAAGATTTAGAGCCTGAAGATTCCGAATTGTAATTTATACAGGTTTAGAGAAATTCCCTGTGATTTTTGAGGCATGTCATTTAAACTTCTTGTTCCTTAGGTCCTATATGTTCCCTAAAAAATTAATATACTGGAAACAAAGATCTATTGTATAGACAAAACTAAAGTATTTTAATCAAGTTGACCTTTAGTCTCTGTGGTAAGGCCAATAAAACATTCCCCTAAAAGTTAGAAGCATCCAAATAATGGTTAATCCATAGGTTTTGTCATGCATTTTGCAAGAAAGTGTTACTGTTGAAGTTGTTTATATAGCTTATAAATGAAAAATAGCATTGAAAATTGGGTCTACCAACCCATAAAATTCTACTTGAGAAATTATAAGCGGGAAAAGACAATAGGAATACTGTGCCAGTAATACCTTTTACATTGTTTTCTGATATTTCTACAGCTCTTCGAGATGCCAGCAAGCAGTCAATTAACAGTGACTGGAAGATAGAGCATTCAGGAACTTTCAATATTGCTGGGACTACTGTTCATTATGTTCGGAGAGGTCTCTGGGAGAAAATCTCTGCCAAAGGCCCCACAACATCACCTTTGCACTTACTGGTATGACACAGTGGATCTCAGGGGGTTTTTTTACATGATTTGTATATAATAAAGTTCAGCTATTAAGTAGTTGTTATATGTTTATGGAGTTCCTTATAATTTAATTAACTTGACAGTTTTTCCAAATGTAAAATCGTCAGATTTAAAGATGAAATCTTTTGTGAGGCAAACACGATGCAACAAGAGATTTCGCTTTGTAGTCAGACTGTGTGTATAATATTGCAACTAAAAAGTTATTAACACAATTGGGAACAAATCATTAAAAGGATAGAAGATCGGGTTTGGGGCACTCTTAATTATTAATATATAGTTGGGTTTACATACCAGTTCTGAGTAGTAGTGATTGAAGATTATTCCCATGAAGTACCCACACAGTGGCCTATATGAAATTTGTTTGGGATAACTATTTCTTGCCCCCTTTGAGGGATGGGGGGATATGCAGAATTTTGGAAGAGAAAGAAAAAGTTGGTTGTGGGGGCCACGGGATGGATTTGAGAAATGGCAAATTGTGTTGATAGAAGTGAAAGGGAGAGCCCAACTAGTGAGTGAATGTGGTAGCGGTAGTGGGAAGATGGTATTTTTTATGATGGTATTTTTTATGGTAGTGGTAGTGGGAAAATGGAGTATTTTTTATGAAGAGATCTGAAATCATAAATTTCTATTTTATCACTTGTATTAGTTAATATCAGACCTTTGCTGATAATATTCACAAGCTATGGAACATAGATTGACAAAATGTTTGTATTTAACCATGAGGCACAACTACCTTGTAATCCATCTTTATTTCTAAAGAAAGGGGGTAGGAGGCATTTTTTTCTCAAATGAGTCAGAAGAAACTAAAGTCTTGTTCTGTTCTAAGTTATTTTTTTATCATGGCTATTGCAGAATAATTCTTCTGTCATCTTTAACATGCACAACTTCTCTCCCATGCAAAGCAGCCATATCTTCATTTTTGGCAGACCATTGGGCAGAATTTAAATAGCTTGTAAATCCTAACACCTTCACACTAACTAAAAATATTGTGCATTCAACATTGTGCTGTTAGTGCATTCAACTGTGTGCTGCTAGTGAAAATCTTTATAGTAAAAAGGAAACCCATTTGGAATAAATGGTCTCTGATTATTTACAATGAGTAATGAATTAATAGTTCTGTTGCTGCCATAGGTCAGTTTCTAAATTAATATATCCATCTTTCCTTCCTCTGCTTAGGAAGGCAAACTCAGCTTTTGCTCATGACCTGATAAGTCTAGTGCCCCCCTTATTTTCTTATTAAATATTTCATGAGGTCAGGAAGCCCCTTCCCTCATACAGTCCTTTCCAGATCTACTATCCCAACAGCAGCAAAAAGCCTATAACCAAGACAGCCTATACTTGTTTCTGGTAATACCAGAATACAGCTTTTTGTAAGATATTGGAAAGTGCACACAAGCATTCCTCCTTCCGTACTTTTCTGATATTTAACTTCCCAGATTGGAATTTATCTTCACCAGTGTCTGTGCATGAATATTTACTTTGTGGATCTTTCAGGTGCTGCTTTTTCATGACCAGAACTATGGTCTACACTATGAATACACTATCCCCCTAGATCCCCTTCCTGAGAATCAGAGCTCTAAAGTGTCTGAACCCCTGTTTATGTGGACACATTCTAGTTGGGAGGACTGTGATGCTGTGTGTGGAGGAGGTAAGTTATTTTTTGAAGCAGTAGCATCTATTTTTTGGATAAATGTTAATAAATTAAATGCCATTATAATGTTTTAATAGTATTAACTGTAGTATAGCTTATACAGTAGGCACAGAAAGAATTCAGTGTTTTGCTTTTAGATTTACTTGAAGGAATCATGATGATATTCATAGGACAATTTTATATTTAGATGGAGTAAGTCAAAAAGGACAGTAGGAAAAAGAAGTCCAGTAAGCAGGCTGATTTACATAGTTGCATAAAAGAAATGGTTTGTGTGTTTTTGGGTGGGTGTGCGCACACATTCATTATGGGGCATACAAATGTGTTTACATGTTCCACAACATATTTGAAACGAATTATAAATTAACAGGAAATTCTGTTCCCAGGTATCCTAATAGCACTGACAAAAATCAAATAATCATGGGCTTCTGTCAGATCTCACTCACATTGGCCTACTCATCTATTTGGTTAGTTGTTGCTTAACCAATTTCCTAAAGATTGCTCTACATTTAGTATTGTGCACTCCACACTGCATTCTGTGCAGTTATAAATCATCACATCTCTTTTAGCTTTCTTTAAAGGTTCCTGGCATCTTTTGTTTCTGGAACTTTATTTCTATAACATAGAAACCACATTTCACATTATTCTAAGCCTGTGTGTGAATTCAGTATGTGATATTTTTCACAAAACACTTACCATATTTTCGCGCACAATAGCCCACACCCACGTATAACCTGTGGAAAATTGTATTTTTGTAAAATAGTCCGTGTATTCCCCGCACCCATGTATTCCCCATACCCCGAGACATGGCCACAAGCGAGGGCTCTGCTGGGCTTGTGGGCTCTGCAGGGGAGGGGAGGGGAGGGATGGGGAGCTGTGAGCCCCCCTCCCCACTGCTGCCACCAGCCGCACTCTGCTGGGCATGGCCACCGGAGCTGGAGCCCACAGCCGGGGACGGGCTTGCAGGCTCTGCACGGGAGGGGAGAGATGAGGAGCTGTGAGCCCTGCTCCACGCTGCTGCCGTCAGTCGCACTCTCACCACCCGCCTGCAGCCCCCCACCCCAAGACATGCCCGCAAGCGCGGGCTCTGCTGGGCACGACCGCCAGAGCTGGAGCTGGAGCCCGCAGGCAGGGATGGGTTATGCTGTTCTAAAGACTCTGTATAGCCCACACCCATCCGTCAAGTTTGTAAAAACATGTATAGCCCACGGACTATATGCACGAAAATACAGTACTTCTCTGAAAAGGGGGGTTGTAAATGTTCATATAAGAAACTAAATTATAAAATTATATGAGTTTCTCTTACAGGATTTTTTTTCACTTCCCTCCTCCAAAGGATATACGATTTAATAGTTTTATTAGATAAAATTACCAGAGACTACATATATAACCGTCATGCAAGCTTATGTACTTAACATTTTATGATTTAGCTTTGCTTTATTTTTTATTAGGAGAAAGAAAGACAACTGTATCTTGCACAAAGATTTTGAATAAGAATATCAGTCTTGTGGACAACAAGAAATGCAAATATTTAACGAAGCCTGAACCACAGATCCGAAAGTGTAATGAGCAGCCATGCCAGACAAGGTGATAGAGTTTCAGTTAAATAAAGCTATAATTGATATTAAGTTTCAAATACCATGATAGTTCCAGTCAAATATGACTGAATATCACAAGACATAATGCATCAAATGTATTATTGTAGTGTAAAATGGAGAAAAATCATAGATACTAACAAGTCCCTGCCAGCAATGCACTTAGGCTGCATATAAACTTTCAATCCTAGCAGTGTAAACTTTCCACCTCTAGAAATGATTCCAGAAGAGGGACCAGTATAGACATTCAGTCTGCAACTGTTCTTTCCCCTGCTACTTCTGCCTTCCTGAGACTAGGGTGATCCCAGTTTGGGGAAAACATGGCCTCATTCCATCCTGTCATTCCCAGGGGGCCTGGAGGAGCAGGGGAAAGCCCCCTGCCTGTTTCTCATACTGACTGGTTGCTTCTCACTCTAGGGATGAGTGAAAAGCAGGCAAGGAGCACCTGTCAGCTGCTCCTCCCTTCACCTGGTCTGTGAAAGAGGTGGAAGCTCTGCCATGTGCTGCTCCTGCCACTGATTGATGGAGGGGCCCTGGTGGCCTCGCTGCTCATCATTGATTAGTTGGAAGGCAGAAACCATGTTATAGTTAAAACTGTGATTTTTGCCTTCCAGTCAATCAGGAGCAAGTAGCAGGGCTGCCAGAGCCCCTTGGTCAATCAGTGGGTGGCGGGGGGCACAGCAAATAGAACAAGGTTAAGGGAGCTGCTGCTTAACATACTTCTGCCACAATTTAGGTGGGTCCCTACTTATTACTAGTGGTGGCCACACACAAAGGAGGTGTAGGAGCTGACTTATTTTCTGTGTATGATGGGGAGCAATGTGGCTCTGCCCTACTATAACAGCAGTGCCATATTTCAGTGATTACTGTTCTTGTGTTTTGAATTGCTGATGAAGTTACATATATTGTGTATGCTTGAAGGGAGTCTCTGGATGTTAATGAAGAAGTTGCACACAAGAGAATTGTTGCTATACTTCAGAGAAGGGAAGTCTGCATGTTGTGATATAGGCCTCACACAAACTAAAAGTCTATTAACCTCAATGGGCATTCAGAAAACATCAAACCTGCAAAATAAGTATCAAAATTATAGCAGTGATAGGGTGAATATTTTTATGTACAGCAAAGCAAAAAGTAAAACAAATTATGTAATACTAGTAAAGTACTTTGATGTATCATGCATAGTGATTGAACATAAAAAATGCTTAGAAAGAATGAAGACTTGAAAAGACAAGATTTGTAAACTGAAAATTATTAATATATTTTATGTTTGACAAGATCACTGTTGTCATATCTCCTGAGAATTGACTGGATCAATTTTATTTCAGTTCATATAGAGAGGATCTGTTTTTGTGGGGGTTTTTTCTTTTTACATGGCAAAATAGTACCTGAGGGAGACATATAGGACTAGTCTTCTCCTGAATAACATGCAAACAATCATTTCTAAATGTGTTGCTATGCCCTTACTCACAATGAAGGTACCACCTACAGTTACAAAGGATAAACACACACACCAAACAAATTGCATAGTTGCTACTGAAGATGCCATTTGGAGTAGCATGCCATTTAGGATGCACGTCAGAGTCTGTCAGGGGAAAATATTATTTCTAGGGCTGCCAAACAATTAAAAAAATTTACTTTAATTAACTGCATGATTAAAAAAATTAGTCGCAATTAATTGTGATTTTAGTTGCACAGCTAACAACTCAAAATTGTGCACAGAAAAATGCAAAATTATGCAAAATTATACAAGTATTTTGTATGGATGTGGGATGTGTGGGGGGAATTTGTGAAGGTGTTGGGGGCTGTGGGTGTGTGTGTGGGGTTTGGAACCTGTGGAGGGGGGTCCTCACACACCCTGGCAGGATGTGAGGTACTGTGGGTCAGGAGTGCTGGGCAGCAGCAGGGCCAGGGGGGCTGTGGTTTGGGATTGAGGGGCAGATACAGATGCAGAGATGCACACAGACAGCACCCAACAGGTAAGTCTGTGGAGGGGAAGGGGTGGAGGGAGAGGGAAGAGGTGATGGGGGCAAATCGAGGCCCTCACAGTGAGGGAGGGAGTGAGGCAGGGGCAGGGACTGGGGTGAATGGGGCCCTGGGGTGGAGCTGGTTGTGGGACAGAGGCATGGGCAGCTCATCCAGGGGCTCCAGGGTGGGGGGTTGCAGCTCCCTGCCACTGTGTGCACCCCTGGGAGAGACATTTATCTCCTGGATTTGTGAATGGGGCAGAGGCAGGCTACCTGCTGTAGGCTGGAGCTCTATGCCCTGCTGACTTTGCCCTGGGACCCATGGGATGCCATGTTGTGGGTGGGTGGGCAGTGGATGCGAAATGGCCAGCACACAGCTCCCAAGGCAAAGGCAGGAGGGTGCAGTTATGCTTCATGGCTAAATACAAACATTTTGTCAACCTATGTTCCATAGCTTATGAATATCATCAAAAAAGGTCTGATATTAAACAATACAAGAGATAAAATAGAAATTTACAACTTCAGATCTCTTCATGAAAAAGGTCAAGGGAACGCTAATCACAAAATAGTTTCAAGACATGGAAAAGAAAGAACACATGAGATTTTAATTTAATGTTGGATCTAGTTATCTCCCCAAATTCTTGTTGAGCCTGCAGTGGGCAGCCTGCCTCTGCCCCACACACATATTTGGGGGGCATGTGCCGCCTATGCCTCCCCAGGGGTGTGCGCAGTGGCAGGGAGCTGCCCCCACCATGCCTCTGGATGAGCTGCCCAGGGCTCCATCCCATGACCCGCCCTGGGGCCCCATTCAGCACTGCCTCTCTCCCTCACTGTGGGGGCCTCAATCTGCCCTCCCCCGCCTCTCCCTCTCCACAGACTTACTGGTGTGGTGCTCCTCTATATGCAGTATGAAGGCTGCGGCTGCTCCTGTGTGTCTATGTGCGCGCCGCTCTTCCCCCTCCCCCACTTCTGCTGCAACTGCCCAGAGCCTGTGCCTGGGCTGTCGTATGGTCCTCTGTGCTGCCGCCACTGCCTCACTGGGTGATCCGGAGGTGGCGGAGCGGAGCCTGGGCATGGGCGTGGGCTCTAAAACCATGTGAATGATTAACACGTTAAAAAAATGTATGCAAAAACTGATTAATGTGTTAATTGTGAGTGTTAACTGCAATTAATTGACAGCCCTAATTATTTCCTTTCAAAAGTAATATGCCTATGTGTGTTTGGGAAATTCTCTGAGTATAAAGTTGCATTGGTAAGTATTTATTGCCGACAACAGAAGAAACAGCCCGAACAGTTTTTGAATACCTATTCATACCTTCTTAACAAGTTCCCATTTTCAAATTGAGTCTTTTGAACAAATAATAAAAAATACATATCTTCAAATGCGATGCCTGCTCAAATTTTTCAGAACATTGGAACATGCACTGTACATTTCTGTTTTCAACATACTGTCAGTTACAGCTCCACACTCTTGGGATGCAGCTGTACATTGCACCACACGCCAGAAGTGTTTGAGTTTTAAGGACTGCAAGAATATCAGCCTTGGAACATTCTAGAAAGATTACATACCAGCAGCTATAGCTCTCCAAATATTTTGGCTCCGCAGATCCACGCTGACCTTTTCTTACTCCCAGAAGTTGTGATTTAAACTAGGTGTCCTGAGTAAAGTTGATGTGAAGGACACATACGGGGAAAGGATTCTGAGGCACATGTTTGGACTTCCATAACAGCTCATTCAAAGGGCATGTAATTCCTTCAGTGTGGATCTGCAAAGGAAAATATTCAGGGAACAATAGTTACTGGTAAGTAATTTTAAAAAGAAAAGCATTTGGCGGTACATTTGGGTACTGTTCTGATTATGATTATAAGGAAGGAGAAAGGAAATGAAAGAATTATATAAAGGATTCTGAATAATTAAGAATAATGGGGCGCCATTGGGAAAAGAAGTAGTAGTCTAAACATCAGATTGTATTTCTTATATGTGTGTTGGACTGGCAGCCTTTTAGGAATAGTGATGTGCCCCTGGGGGAACAATTCTTTTAACATGGAAGCAACCTAAGTCCTATTATTCACCTGTTTTATACTTCTTTTTAGATGGATGATGACAGAATGGACTCCATGTTCAAGAACATGTGGAAAAGGGACCCAGAATAGACAAGTAGCCTGTACACAGCAACTCAGGAATGGTACCTTGATTAGAGCTCGGGAAAGAGATTGTCTTGGGCCAAAGCCTGCATCTGCCCAGCGCTGTGAAGGCCAGGATTGCATGACAGTTTGGGAAGCTGGAGTGTGGTCTGAGGTGCAGTATGTGCAATATTCACTGTTTATTGTTTGCATCTGGGCATTTTCTGGGAACAGTGTTGGAATTCATGGATACAATACAGAAAACTCTTGTCCAAGATTTATCTGTAATTTTTACCACTGAAAACTCACTTTAACTGCTTTGGAATAATTGATGGATCCTGAACCATTAAGTGGTGCATCTCAGATTAAAGGTTTTACAGCTCTTTAGACTGCTGTTCTGGTGCCATTGCTATTAGGCAGGAATGAGTAATAACAGCCTCTGTATACAGTTAACCTCTTTTACTCCATTGCTGCTCTGAAATATTTCACCAGGTCATGGCATGCTGTAACAAAGAGCTCTGGGCTTTCTGTTTCTTTAAGAAGAAAAGCAGCCCAACCAGGGAGCTCTGCAGGCTAGGCAGGGGGCAGCAGCTGCTAGTTGCTGGGGCAATTGCTAATGAGGCAATTAGCAGCCAGTCCAGGCAGTCACCTGACCAGATGTAGGCAGGGCCCTGGGAGCATATAAGTCTAAGGCCAGGGCTGGCGGGGGGGGGGGC
>NW_017729024.1:78644168-78653837 GCF_001723915.1 Gavialis gangeticus
GCCGGGGGTGGGGGGGGGGGGGGGGCCTTCCCTGGCTGCCACAGGAGAAGGAGCTAGTACCCAGGGGAGCCACCCAGAGATGCTGAGCTGACCGTTGGCTGCCTGTAGGAACTCTGAGGCTCAGGGAGCTCACAAGGAGCCTATGCTGGGAGGTACAGTGGCACAAGGGGAAAAAGGCTTTCCTCCTTAAAGGGGCAGAGGGCTGCTACTTTGTTGTTAATGTTATAGCCCATGGGCTTATGTTATGTTGTTTCTACCAGTGGTTTGGGATGATGCTGGAAGGGGAGATAAGAAGGCAGGGGGCACTAGACTGTCTTATTGAGCCCAGAGCAGCACCAGAGAGGATGCAGCCAGAGAGGGGCCAGGGGCATGGCAGACAGGGGCCAGGGACCCAGTGACTGGAAGGGACAAAGGAAGCTGGTGCCTCAAAGCCAGGTCCAATTTCAGTAGGCCTAGGCTAGAAGGTCTAGTGAGATTAAAGGGGCAGAGGCCAAGGAGACTGACAGCCCAACAGAGGGAATGACATACTGATAACACCTGTGAGGGATGGAGCATGGTAAAGGGGATGATATGGAGTCACACAATCAGCCCTTAAGGCTTTGGGTGCCCTGCTGGGCATAGATGACTATAGAGGCCCAGCTAGGGGTCTGGAACCAGTGGGCCTGAAGCCTAGCAAAGGCCTATGGGCAGCCTCCCTGTAATAATAATAAATAATAATATAATAATAAACCATCAAAGCATGGCAATGAGACAGGAAGGCATCCTAGGGGTGGAGCGGGGCACAGTCACAGAGCCACCAGGGGGCATCACAGCCACCTCAGGGACACTGATGTGTTGCACGTGCAAGTATTACTGCCTGGGAATGTCAGCTGGTAATTAGGAGCCAGTAGAATTAAGTGCATTTATTTTACTTTGTCTTTAGATAGGTTCTTTATTACATATTTCTTCCATTTGTCCTAGCAGCACATGAAAAAAAGTGCAGGCTCAGGGGTGATCTGATGGCCACCTATAAGTTTATCAGGGGTGACCACCAGGATCTGGGGGAACGTTTGTTCACCAGAGCGCCCCAAGGGATGACGAGGTCGAATGATCATAAACTACTGCAAGACCATTTCAGGCTGGACCTAAGAAAGAATTTCTTTACTGTCCGAGCCCCCAAGGTCTGGAACAGCCTGCCATCAGAGGTGGCTCAAGCACCTGCATTGAACACCTTCAAGAGAAATTTGGATGCTTGTCTCGCTGGGATCCTATGACCCCAGCTGACTTCCTGCCCCTTGGGCAGGGGGCTGGACTCGATGATCTTCTGAGGTCCCTTCCAGCTCTAATGTCTGTGGGGGGGAAAAAAAAGTATGTGGAGACAGACAAAGGGTAGCAGCAATTGGCAGGTTCTAGTCCAGGTGGGAAAAATCTGGCTTGCCAAGGGATTTTATCTGGCCAACGGTGGGCCCCTTGGCCACACCTGGCCCAGGTGTGGGGGACAATCCAGGCCATGACATGTACAGCTGGTCCCACCACCCCCTGGGCATGGAGTAGGGTGGGGGCAGCATGGCAGCAGAACTATCATTCCCAGTCTGTCCCACACCCACTGCTAGGGGCACTGGAGGAAGAGAGTGGGCAGACCAGGTCTCCATGGAGACCAGCCTGGGACCCCAACAGGCAGGTCACACTTGGCTGGGCAGATGGCATTGGGGTCGTGGGCATGCAAGGGGTAGCATCCAGGAGCAGGACAGGTGGGCTGGGGCCAGGATCGTGAAATGGTGACAGTGTGGGGCTGGGGCCTGGGGCAGAGCCACAATCTGCTCCCTTCACGTCCCTGCCCGCAGAACTGGCACCTGTTGTAGGCCCTGGCCCTGTACTGGCTCTGCCCCACGATTCTGGCCGTGGCACCAGCCCCACCTGCCTGTCCCACTCCCAGATACCACTCCCTGCCCACTTGTGGCCAGCCCCAACCCATCCACCTGGTGGCGCATAGTCTGCCTGCAGGGGTCCCAGGCCAGTTTCCATGGAGACCCCACCCATCCCCCCGATCTGTTCTGTCTGCCCCACGCCCACTACCAGGGATGCTGGACCAAAGGATGAAAGAGGGTGTGAAGAGGCATGTGACTAGGTAAGGAGCACAGTAAAAGAGGGAAGTAGTCACTGTTAGCAGCCTGATGAGCTAAGTTCTGTGACCTTCCTAGGGGAGAGTGGACAAGTAAGGGAAGTGTGAAGACCTGCAACATGGGGTGAGTGGACAGTTGAAAGGGAGAACAAGGAAAGCTGGTGATCTGTTGAGTATGCAGTGTGGAGGTAAGGAGAAAAGCACAATGCAAACTGGTTGCTCATTTTCAGGACCTCACAGTTCTTGTCCTCAAAGGGAATCTAAAACAATTCTTTCAGAAAATGGGCCTGTGAACAGAAATTCATCACTCGACTGCATATCAAAAACCATGGACCAAGACCTTGCTTTGATGCATCATTATATAGCTTAGCTCTTACTTGTTCTCTCTGCTCTTTATTTGCTTGACAGATCACTTCCCACCTCCCTTTCAAGTGGTCAAATTCATTGGCATAATGAGGTTAAACTAAATTAGTTGTTCTGAATTGCACCTAGCTTGGACTGTAACTGCTTCATAGAATCATAGAAAATTAGGGTTGAAAGGGACCTCAGGAGATCATCTAGTCCAACCCGCTGCTCAAAGCAGGACCTTCCTTTCCTAGTTCTGATGAAGGGCTCTTAAAACCCAAAACGTGTCTCCCATCTCTTCCAACGGTACACAACCATCCTAGTTTAAGGCAGTTTTCACATGTTATTGCTTCAATAGATTTCTTTTTTTAACGGTAGCTGCATATAGACTTCTGATATATAATTTTGAAATGAATTCCGAAGAAGGTCTACTATTTGCATTTAGGGATTGTTTGAAGTTTTATTCCACCTTTTTCTTGAAAACAGTAGTTAGAATTTCTTATATTATTTCTCATTTAATTTTCCTCTATTTCCTTTTATTTTGTGGGTATGCACACATCCATTATATATTTGGTTGTCATACACTGTTATAAGGGGGGTTGTGTACTTTTGTTTTAATCCTTATCTTAACTGGTTCAGCATCAGAACCAATGAGAATGGAACAATCACAAAACCACTGAAGTTTTCAGTTTTTTAATTTAATTTAATTTTAATCCAACAGGAGGCCCAGGAGGATTCATGGTTAACTCAGTGTATTCACTCCTTTGTCCTTCACTCCTGTGGAACTTTTGTGACTAATGTTCCCCAGACACAAATAAATACCTATGCTAGATATAAGCACACCTTAATATTCCAGTATTTTCTTTGGGTACTTCTTTGGTAGAGTAAGAAGGAAAAACATTTATATTTCAAAGCCAAAGGCAATTTATGTCTTCTGTGGCCTACTATTACTACCAGTTATATTAGTTTAAAAGGAAGGTTTATATTTTATTTAAAGCTTTTGCAACCATGGGCTGCTGCTTATGACCCAGCTCCCACTGCAGGCTGCATTCCCCACAGCTCCTCGATGATCAGCAGATGCTGGGAAGGGAATAGAGACAAAAAGTTGGGCACTAGGACCCTGGGGGTGCCTCCTCTGTTGCCTTAGCTGGAGTGTGCAGCCAGTTTCCTAAGCTGCCATGGGCTGGATCTAGTGTCTTCAAAGGCCAGATACAGCCTGCAAACTGTAAGTTTCCAACTCCTGATTTAAAGTAATTTTTTACTAGAGTGAATATTGCCCAGTCTTTTATCAGAATCATATTGGAGGCTGCCTAAAGCCTCTAGATTGAATACCCAGTCATTTATGGATGTTGCACAGTTGTAAATCACATATTTCTGTTTCCTGCAGTGCTCTGTAAAATGTGGCAAAGGAGTGCGACATCGAACGGTGAGGTGTACCAATCCCCGCAAAAAGTGTGTTTTGTCCACAAGACCTAAAGAAGCAGAAGATTGTGAGGACTATTCTAAATGTTACGTTTGGAGAATGGGAGACTGGTCTAAGGTGAGATATCCTTGGCACTACTGCTGCAACATAAAGTAGACATTTTGCAAACAGGGTTTCTTGGAACAAGTACTGGTTTTATCAAGGATACATCAGTGACCCAAATGACTGAACAATGTAGGTGCAAATAAATATAGGCCTATATAGTCATATTATAGATAAAGGCAGGTGCTAGGACCTTGGGGGTGCTGCATCTCCTGCAGCTGAGAGTAAACTGAATAGTAAACTGAATGTGGTGGGCAGTAGTCAACCTGTGAGAAGAAAACAGGCCTTAAACAGGAAGTGGACACATGAAACACAGGCCTTTTAATGTGTAGATGTGTTGTAAGTTCAGGTACAAATTACAAATTGGTAGTTGGGACCATGTCAACTAAATATAAGTGTAATTGTCCTATATATACCTGTGGTTCAAGTAACTAGATACGACTTGTAGCTAGATATGGCTAACTAGCAAGGTGGAGAGCAGAGGCAGGCTCTTTTCAAGAAAATGATAAATACAACAAGGTCTGCAAAATCAAGAAAAGCTGAAAAGCTCTTGCAAAGCATCTATCAAAAAAAAAAGTGTAGAAATTTCTGTAGTCTTCTGGCCTGCCTTGTCTATAATGGTGGCATACTATTGGGCAAGTAATTACCTCTCATTTGTGCTCTCTGGGCCAAATTCTGTGACCCTTTACTCATCCAAATGATTGTTTTCAAAACATGTACATAGCATTTTACACACAGTTTACAATTCTGTTACCTTTATAGTGTGGGCAGATAAGCTTTAACCAGGCAGTATCCTGGGTTAGATATTATCCAGTCCCCTCTTCAGCCCTGCTTTTGAAGCTGAGCCAATGCCCCTTGCATTTAATAGTCAGTGGATAAAGTGGATAGAGAGTACTAGGGAAGGGCTCTGTCTCAGAGCGAAAGGGCCTGCTCCTCCCTAGTGCAGCATCCGTATCACTGAGCTCATCCCCCCTAGTTTGTTCTCTTCCTCCTAGACCCAAATATCTCCCTCTCTCTGTTGCCCATGGGACCAGATCCCAAAGGCGGGCTGGACAAGGGACTGGATAATGCCTGATCTGTGGTTTGGTTGTAAGTCAAAAGTTACATGTTACAACCTCGTCTGAGTGGGGAGGTTGGGGCCCAGAAACAGATCTCCCACTTCCTGGGCAAGTGCCCTAACCCCTAAGCTACTGGGGATAAACATTAGGTATCGTTCTCCTCCAGCATCTAACACCCACTAGTCCTGGATTTTTGCCAGGTAGAATGTTATAACTTCTTCATATCCAGTGTACATACATACATAGCCACACAGTTGCCTAGTCAGTGCATAGCCTACTGCATATACTCAGTAGCCGGAGGGCTGCTTACTCATCCATGGTCCATGGGTGTGTAAGCACTCGCTAGCTGTGCATAAATTAGGGATGTGCTAAACAGGGCATATTCAATTTGGATTCGGACTAAATCGGGGACAGTGATTTGATTCATTGATTCAGATCACTGTCCCCGATTGGATTCAGCCAGATCTGAATCTTAAGATTTGATGCTGATTCAGAGAATCAGAGATATGGCCTTAGACACAGCTTTAAATGTTTTTTCTATATACCTCAAGTTATCGGGCATGGCTCATGAACATTGAAATGGTGGGGCAGATGGAGCATCCCACAGGAGCATCCCACATCCTTGGCAGTGGACCGGAAGTACTTCTGGTCCACTTTTGTGTCTGCTGCTGAGTATGCCAGGGGCTCCCCATGCCCTCCCAGCTCAGCAGTTGGCAACGGGGTGCCCCCCAGACCCAGGAGGCACCAGTCACTGAGCCAAGGGGGTGGAAGTGGATCAGAAGTGCTTCTGGTCCACTTCCAGGTCTGCTGCCAAGCACACTGGGGACCCCTCCATGCTTCTGTGGGATACTCCGTTCACCCCATCATTTCAGCATTCGTGAGCCGCCTGGTACCTGGAAGTATGTAGAAAAAACATTTAAAGTTGTGTCTGTCTGAATCGTCAAATCTTTCTGAAATGTTTCAAAGGGTTCCGATTCAATTTGGAGACGTTAAAGGGTCTCCTGATTCGATTCAGATTTGAATTGAATCAGCAACCGAAGCTTCACACAGCCCTACTATAAATGTCCCAAATGTCACTTATGCATCTAGAAAATTCTCATTTGGGTGCATAAGAACACAGACAGCCTCCTTTTCACCTTGGAGAAAGCAAGTACAGTAGTCTCCTTTACTTACCTTTGGTATTTTTCTCCCTTGTTCCTTTCCCTCTCCCTTTCTCTGTCTTTTTATTTTCCTAATTTACACCTGTTTATATCCACACTGACATCCTGTCACACTTTTAGCTTCTTTCATTCCTTGGAGATCTCAGAACAGCAGAGACTCCCTGTGCCTGAAGAAGGGTGATTGGGACTGAAAGCTTGCAAAGGACTTTTTTTCCTACTACTCAGTTGGTCTAATAAAAGATATCACATCTACTCAAAGAACCTTGCCTGCCTATGTCCTTAGAGCAACACAGCTATAACCAAAAATCTAGCAACATGGAAGATATTGAATATTCTTCTACCAAGTGACTTGATATTGAAACAGCTCCATGCAATCCATTTAATGTCACTTAATGTGTTTTTACTAAAAACCCAATACCATCTGTAGTAATTTATTTAGCAGATGAGCCGTGATTCAGCAAGGTACTTAGGCACGTGGCTAACTGTAACCAGACATTTCAGAGCAGACATGTGCTTAAAGTTAAATGTCTGATTAGTACCTTAACTGTTAGATATAAATTACTGGAATTCAGAATAAAAGGGAAATGCTGAAAGTGACCCTTGAGAACCATTCTGTGGCAGAAAGTTCCAAATTTTACCATATTATGGACTTCACTGTAATAAAGCAATTGTCTTTTGAACCCCCTCCTTTTCTGTTAATAACTGTAAACTCCTCTCTCTTCCTACTTGCAGCCATATAACCTCTTTGCAACAACTATAGAAATTACTTGCATGGAGAAGTAGTTAATGTATTTTTAGTTGTCTTTAATGTGATATAACAGCTGGAAACAAGGAGAAAAGCCAGCACTATGTGACCAGCCAGCCCTCCAAGAATCAGCTGCAAGTGCTCTGTGGACCACAGGTGGTTCATAAAACTCTTTTTGGGAACTCCTATTTTATGGTCACAGGGCACAAAAGCTTGTGTACAAGTCTGTACCCAGCTTCATTTACTTTCATTCCACTTGCAACTTATTTTTAATTGTTTTTTATTATTATTTTGGTAAAAAGGGTTGAGCCAAGTTCTTTATTTTACAGTGATGTCTATTTTTAAAATTAAACTACTGTTTGAAACACATTCTTAAAGTGTAGAAGATAACATTTTTCCCCTCCTGGTAAGTGTTGAATAGTATAACATAGTGTAATCATGAATTATTCAAACAAGAGTTAGGAACAGTTAATAATTATTTATAAGAAATACTTTCACACAAAGATGTAGATGTTTCATAGAATCAATGGACTGGAAGGGACCTGTAAGATCATCAAGTCCAGTCCCCTGCCAGAAGGAGGAGCTTAATGGGCTCCAACTAGCTCAAAGAGGTGCTTGTCCAAACTCTTGAATACCTCCAAGGATGGTGACTGCACCACCTCTGCTGGGAGTGTGTTCTAGGTTCTAGTTACCCTTATGGAGAAAAAGTTCTTTCTTATATCAAGTCTAAATCTTCCCTCTAACAGTTTGTAACCATTGGTCCTCATCCTTCCCATGGGTGCCTTACTGAAGAGTTGCTGCCCTCTGATATACTTGTAGGTGGCTATCAGGTCACCTCTCAGCCTTCTCTTAGTCAGGAGGAACAAGGCTAGTTCCTGTAGTCTGTCCTCATATGACCTATCCTCCAGGCCCCTGATCATATGGGTGGCCCTTCTCTGCACCCGCTCAAGCTTATCCTCATCCTTCTTGAAGTGCAGTTCCCAAACCTGGGCACAGTACGCCAGCTGCGGCCTCACCAGTGCTGAGTAGAGAGGGAGAAGCACCTCTCTGGGTCTGCTGGCAACACACCGGCTGATGCACACCAGAGTTCTATTTGCCCTGATGGCAACTTCATCACACTGTTGGCTCATATTCATCTTCTGGTTGATTGTGACCCCCAGGTCCCATTCAGATGCTGTGTCAGCCAGTGGGCTACAACCTATCCTATAGTTATGGTGAAGGTTCTTCCTACACAGATGAAGGACCTGACACTTTTCCCTTTTGAACCTCATCTGATTCTGATCAGCCCATAGAACCAGTCTGTCTATGTCATGCTGGATCCTTACCCTATCCTCTGGTGTGCTTGCATTTCCCCACAGCTTGGTATCATTGGCAAACTTAATCATAGAGCATTCCACCTCTTCAAGTCATTAATAAATATGTTGAAAAGTATGGATCCAAGCACCGATCCCTGTGGGACACCACTGGAGACAGCCCTCCAGGCTGAAGCCGCCCCATCGATTACAGCTCGCTGGGATCAGCCTCTAAGCCAGTTATTCACCCACCTCATTGCAGGCTGGTCCAGGCCAGTACCCTCCAGTTTAACTGAGAGAATTTCATGGATAGACAGAATAAAAGGCCTTACTGAAGTCTAGGTAAATGATGTCTACCTCATATCCCTTGTCCAGCTGGTTAGTTACCTGGTTGTAGAAGGACGCCAGTTTCCTTAGGCACAAAGGTTCCTCCACAAAGCCATGCTAGTTGTTTCTTAATACCCTGTCAGCTACAAGCTTGTGATTGATGGCCTTCTTAATTTTTTCAAAAGTTTTTCCTAGGACTGAAGTCACACTAACCAGTCTATAGGTTTCAGGGTCATCCCCCCTCCCTTTCTTAAAGATGAGTACTATGTTGGCCCTCTTCCAGTCATCTGGGATCACTCCCAAATTCCACAACTTTTTGAATAGCTTTACCAAAAGCCCTGCTGTGAGTTTAGCCAGATCTTTTAGGACTCTTGGATGTAGGTCATTTTGGCCAATGGACTTGAAAATGTCCAGTTGTTCTAAGAGGAACCTCACCTGGTCGGGGCTCATTTCATGTTGTCTGTTGACTTCCCCATATTCCCTCAGCCTCTGGACAGGTGTGCAGCTCCTGTTAGCTTTTTGGAATACTGATGTGAAGTAACCGTTTAGGAGCTCTGCCTTTTCATGGGGATCTATTGTGGACTGCTTCTTCATATTCAGTAGGGGTCCTACAGTGGAACTTAATTTTTTTTCTTGTTCCCCATGTAGGACTGTTTGTTTTCTTTAATTTCAGATGCTAGCTTGATCTTCATGCCTGCTTCGGCTTTCCCTATCTCATACCTGCAGACCCTGGTTATTTGAGTAAACTCTTCTCTGGTTGCCAGTCCTTTTTTCCATTGCCTCTGTGTCTTTTTTCTTTTTCAAAAGTTTTCTAATATCTCTGTGGAGCTAAGTGGGTCTCTTAGCTCCTTTCCCACTTCTGGATCTCATGGGAATGGCCTCCTTTTGAGCAGAGAGGATTGCTCCTTTGAAGAGGCACCATCACTCCTGAACCCCCAGATCCTCCAGTTTGTGGTCACAGAGGGGCTTTCTAACTAGACTTCTGAGTTTGTTAAAGTTTGCCCTTCTGAAATTGAGGATCTCTGTTCTACTAGCTGAAATCCTAGCCTTCTGGTGGATGGTGAACCTAACTGGATCATGGTCACTGTCACCCAGGGTACCACCAATCCTCAGGTC
>NW_017729024.1:78658837-78675290 GCF_001723915.1 Gavialis gangeticus
TGAGCAGTGAGAACTGCCTCCTTATGGAAGGACCACTGTTCCTGAACTCTCAAATCATCTGGTTCCCTGTTGTTAAAGGCCTTTTTAACTAGACTCCTGAGTTTACCAAAGTCTGCCCTTCTGAAGTCTAGAAATGCTGTTCTGCTGGCAGGATTCCGAGCCTTTCAGTGGATGGTGGATCTGCTCAGATCATGATCACTGTCTCCCAGAGTACCTCCAATCTTAAGGTCCCCATCCCCTACCGTGTCCTCCCCTTTGGTAAGCACTAAGTCCAGAGTGACTTCCTGCCTAGTCAGTCCTTCGACAACCTGTGACAGAAACAGGTCATCAATAGTTGCCATGAAATTGGCTGACCTGCTGGAGCTGGCTTAGTGGTCCCCCAACGGATGTCACGGGAGTTGAAGTCACCCATGATAATCAGGTCTTTAGAATTGGCTGCCTCAGCCAGTTCCCTGGAAAATGTCTGATTGTTCTCCTATTCTTGGGAGAGTAGTAGACTCCCACCATCAGGTCTCCCTCTCCTGAACCCCCTTGCATCTTGACCCAGAGGGTCTCAAGGGACCTCTCCCTGCTATCAGACCTGACCTGCAGGGAAGGGGTACCACTCTTTCACATAGAGAGTCACTCTTCCTCCTTTCTTCCTAATGTGATCCTTCCTGTAGAGCCTATAGCCATCAATATCCAGTAGTGGGTATTGTGCCACTACTATCAACCCTATGAGGTTGAATTCCTCAGCTATCAGAAGGAGAGCCAGTTCCCCCTCTTTGTTTCCCATGCTTCTGGCATTTCCATAAAAGCACCTTAGTTCTCCTCTGGTCACCTCAGGTTTTCTGTCACTATGCAAGTATCTTGGGGCATTGGTATTCATCTTGATGTCCTCTATGTCGATGCCCTTTCCTGGGTTAATCATGGAAAGGGGATTTGTGTACAGTAGTGGTTTCATTGACAGCAATGGAACCTTGCCCTATCCCCCAGTCATGCCTAGTTTAAAGCTCTCCTCAGCAAGTCGGTGATTCTTATAGACAAAAGCTTCCTCCCTCTACCTGGGAGGTGAATACTGTCTCTTGCATGCAGACCACTGCCATCAAACTGTCTACAAAGGTTGAGGAATCTAAAGCCTACGTGGTGACACCATCTCATAGATTCATAGATTGTAAGGCTGGAAGGGACCTCAGAAGATCATCGGGTCCATCCCCCTGCACCAAGCAGGAAAGATAACTGGGGTCAGGTGACCCCAGCAAGGTGACTGTCTAGTCTCCTCTTGAAGATTTCCAGGGTAGGTGATTGTATCACCTCTGGAGTGAGCTTATTCCACGCTCTGGAAACCCTGTCTGTGAAGAAGTTTTTCCTAATGTTGAGCCTGAATTGATCTTCCAGGAGTTTGTGGCCATTACTCCTGGTTTTCCCCTTGGGTGCCCTGGTGAACAGTTGCTCACCGAGCTCTTGATGTACTCCCCTAGTGTAGCGGTAAGCTGCTACCAGGTCCCCCCTCAGACTTCTTTTCCTCAGGCTGAAGAGTCCCAGCTCTGTCAGCCTTTCCTTGTATGGCTTTCTTTTTAAGACTCTGATCATACGAGTGGCTCTTCTTTGGACTCTCTCAAGCTCGTCCATTCCTTGTTAAAGTTTGCTGCCCAGAACTGGACACAGTACTTCAGCTGCAGTCTCACCAGTGCTGAGTAAAGCAGAAGAATACCTCCTTGGTTTGCTGGAGATGCATCGATTGATGCATACTAGAGTATTATTTTCCCTACTAGCTACAACATTGCACTGTCGGCTTATATTCATACTGTGGTCTGTTATTACGCCCAGATCCCTTTGATTCGTGGTGCTAGTCAGTTTGGTGCCACCAAGCCTGTAGACGTGTTGAGGATTGCTTATCCCGAGGTGGAGCACTTTACATTTCTCAGTGTTGAACTTCATCAGGTTATGATCCGCCCAACTTACTAGCTTGTCTAGGTCTGACAGTAGTTGTAGCCTATCTTGAAGTGTGACTATGCTCCCCCATAACTTGGTGTCATCCACGAACTTGGCCAGTGAGCTCTTCACCCCCCACATCCAAATCATTAATAAAGATGTTGAAAAGTACTGGACTGAGCGCTGACACCTGCGGGACACCGCTAACCACTTCTGGCCAGGATGATACAAATCTGTTCACTATGACTCTTTGGGTCCTATCCTGCAGCCAGTTTCTCACCCACCTGACTGTCTCGGAGTTAAGCCCACAAATTCTCCAATTTTCTTGTGAGGACATTGTGGGATATTAGATCAAAGGCATTTTGGAAGGCTAGGTATACAATGTCACCTGTTTTCTCGTATCCAGGTGGTGAGTTACCTGTTCATAGAAGGAGATGAGGTTGGTAAGGCAAGACCTGCCTGTGACGATGCCATGCTGGCTGTCATTCAGAATCTGACCTTCTGCAAGCTTATCCCAGAAAGACTCCTCAATGAACTTTTCTAGGATTTTCCCTAGAATGGAAGTTAGGCTTATCGGCCTGTAGTAACCCAGGTCCTCTCTCCTGCTCTTCTTGTGGATGGGCATAACACTGGCCCTCTTCCAGTCCTCAGGGACTTCTCCAGAGCACCATGAGTTATTTCATAGATGTTAGGGTCAGAAGGGACCTATTAGATCATCGAGTCCGACCCCCTGCCCTGGGCAGGAATGAGTGCTGGGGTCAGATAACCCCAGCCAGGTGTCTGTCCAATCTCCTTTTAAATGCCTCCAAGGAAGGGGACAGCACCACCTCCCTTGGAAGCATATGCCATATTTTAGCAGCCCTCACTGTAAGGAATTTTTACCTGATGTCCAATCTGAATTTACTCTCTTCCAGTTTGTGGCCTTTAGTTACCCTGACAGGCACCCTAGTAAACATTGTATCCCCTATTTCATGCTAGACACTGCAATGAGTTTTGTAGGCAACCACAAGATCACCTCTCAGCCTCCTCTTGCAGAGGAAGGGTTTTGCCAGGGATTCCACAATGACTTCGGCCAGCTCCTTCAGCACTCTTGGAAGAAGAGTCCCGCTGACTTGGATACATCTAATTTTATTAATTGATCATATACCAGTTCTACAGCAATAGTAGGAATAATAGGATTATTGCTCATCCTGTACTCTACCTGGCATGGTTTTCCCTTTCATCCAGTGAAAGACCGAGGCAGAGTAGTCATTCAGGAGTTCAGCTTTCTCCTGGGTGCCAATAACCAACTCTCCTAAGTTGCTGAGCAACAACCCCACTTTCCCATTTGTTTTCTTCCTGTTCCCTATGTACCTAAAGAAGGACTTCTTGTTGTCCTTGATTCCCATCGCTAATCTAAGTTTGAATGCTGCTTTAGTCTGTCTTATCAGTTCCATGCAAATGTGGGCCATCCTGAAATAGTCCTTTTTGGGGCCCATTGTTTATTCGCCTCTTTCTTCTTTCTTAGGAGGACCATGATTTCCCCCTGAAGCGTTCGGTTGACCTCCTCAATGCACTCTTCCCTTCGTTGTCCTCAGTCCCTGAATGGGAGGATTGAGGACAAGACCACTTGTGCCCCTAGGTCCTGGAGCTTCACCCCCATGGTCTTGTAGTACCCGTGATTCTCCCATGATGTCACTGTGTCATTGGTGCCCACATGGACAAGAAGCATGGGGTAGTGATCCATTGGGTGGGCTATCTTAGGGATCCTTTCTGTGACATCTCGGATCCTGGTTCCTGGAAGTCAGGAGACCCCTCGAACTAAAGGGTCCAGATAACAAATGGCTCCTTCTGTGCCCTGTAGCAGGGAGTCTCCCCCAACATCACCCTCCGTTGTTTCATTGGTGGGGGTGGCTGTTCCCATTCTGTTTGCAGAGCAGACGACAGGAATGTCCCATCCATCGATGATGTGATGGCTGCATAGCTGTTGTGTGGAGCTATTGGTGGAGCTGCTGATTTACATTTATATTTTTGCAGTCGCTGTGCATTTTTTAAGAGAAAAAAGATGCCGTATAGCACAGAATACAAATAGTTATATTTTCTCTATATTCACTCATATGATTGAAAAACAAGTATATATTTCCAACTGCTAATAGTATAACAAACTATAGAAGAAAAAGGAACAGGGAGTTATGGGTGCAGATATTCTATGGACCAGATTGCTATTTGTGCTAATTTGAACTGTAGTCTCAGTCCTGTTCTTAGTGAAAAAATGTATCACAAAACTGCCACCAAAACTGGCATTATTGACAATAGTTTCTGTAGGATCTAGAAAGAGTGGAATACTTCTGGTAGTAGAAGTGGTGGTCAGTCCAGGTCATGATTGAGGAAGACAGTATCTCCTATGTTCTCTATTTTGTGCCCAGAAAGAAGCCTTTATTCTCTAAATATACCAACCTAGTACTTTTCAGAAACCTTTGTGATATAAAGCCCTTGCAGATGTTAAATTTATGGTATGATTAATATATTAGTTGTGCCATAATGAGTTATACTGCAACATGTTCAGGCAATTAACAGCATGATAAAATGAGAGACTAGATACAATGGTGTTCTACATATAATGTAGAACATCTTTGTGGCTGATTTGCATTGCATCTTAAAATGAGCATGTGACATCTCAAGCTCAGCTGATTGTCAGCATTGGGGTGGGGAAGCAGTGCTGGCCAGGTTGGAGACCCATGCTGCCCTGTCCCCATGCCAGCAACCAGGGTCTCAGCCTGGGGCTGCACAGGGCTCTGCAAGTTTGGGGTTAGAGGGTGGGAGACAGGGAGCAGGGGAAGGGAGTTTATTGGCATGCAGGGCTGCTGGCTTTGAGCTTACTGCACAGAAGGAGCCAATCAACTCTCCTGTGTGCTCATCTTTGAACTTGCCAGTGTAAATGGAGCCCAGGATCATGATCTTGGGCTCCCCCTTCACTGTCAATTAGGAAGGGTTCAAATGGGATCTGATCCCTGATCCCAAAATCATATGTGCTACCACTCACGTTTAACATGGCAGCACATGCGATTGTTAGAATCAGGGATTAGTTCCCATCATTCTATTAAATGAACTTCTGGCAGGGGTCATAAAACAAAAAAACATGATTTTCTTTTTTAAAAATGTATTTAAATATTTTAAAGTCTGATTAATCTTCTCAAAGCTATGAGTTGTACTTTACATGTTATGATAAGATTTTTAGCAAATATTTCATATGAAGGTTTAAGAAGTCACAAAGAATTGTGAGTAGTGTGTGTCTATGCAGTTGCATTTTTCCAAGATTTATGCCAAAAATAGATACTTTTATTTTCTCTATAGAGACATGAGTTCAATATAGCATATACTTGGATTTCCTATTTTTCGTTGTTACTATTCTGTTCTGTTGCTAAAGTACATAGCAACATGAAGTGATGGCATACATATTAATGTGTCCGCAATGGAGGAAACAAATGGAAAGCTTGGATAAATGTTAGTCTTTGCTCAGTGTTTGTTCCTGATTCAGAGCTCTCAGTGAAGCCTTCTGTGTTCACCATTTTTGCTCTTTAGGTTCATTCTTGACATTGACAGAAAGCTGTTCTTTGAACAGAGCCAAGTTGCCCCCAGGTTTATGCCAAGATTTGTCTTGAGAAATGTAAATGATGTTTCCTGCACACCAAAACAGGAGGCTTAATGTGATCCTTATTGGCTTTGTTGCTCCCTTTGAACTCCTACAACATGTTTTTAAAATTAAGTGGGGATATTACTAAAAGGCTAATGTTATTATTAATAGTAATAGTTTTAATAACAACAATAATACTATGGTAATGGAACTCAATTTATTTTATAAGAACAGCCACACAGATCGGATCATTCTTACCGTTTTAACAAAGTTATCAACAGAAAAAGAACCTGGCCAAAATGGATGGTTTCAATGAGAACAATAAAAAAAACAGCAGTTTCCCTAATATTCTAACATCATTTTAAAGTCTGTAGTGTAATCTTGAATTTATACTGCATTCAATTTCATGATAACTCTTTAAATCAGCATTAAGCATTACTAAGCATTACTATATTAATTAGAGATTTGGTTCTGTTTTAGAGAGAAGAGTATTATGGAGGAGATTAGGAAAGAAAAGATTCAAGTTGCTATTTTTGACCTGACACACAGGTCATCTCCTTCCAACAAGTGCCATGCATATAACATAGTGCTGAGCAATATGAAGGTTGCTTTCAGTTAAGGGAACTCATCAGAATTCCTATAGGTTTGATTTGTTGTATACTTAGCTTACTATTAATTGTACTAACTACTATGTCCTCAAGTCCTCTCCAAACCCATAAGAAAAGTGGTCTCTGCCCTGAGGAGCTCCCAATCTAAGGATAAACAAATAGAGGACAAAGGAAGGGACAGTTTATATTAGACTGACTCTATGTCCTTTTTTCTTTGAGACAGTTCAGTTTAAAAAAACTGTCCCCCATCAGTTGAGGAGGGAACAGGGCTTCCTGAGATACTGGAAAACTTTTGAAAGGTAAATACATAGGTAACATACATGCAATATTTTTAGCTTGTGCTGTTTTGATACTCAGGAAATATAATTGACATGCAATTTGCCTACAGAACAACTCAATTTATTATAAACAGCATAGAAGTAAGTCTTTAAGAAAGATTTAAATTTAGGCTGGATCTAGGCAATGTGGATGACCATGTGTTGGTCATATACATAAGTGGCTTCATGGAAGATGGCATAAAAGTGATTGTGTGAAATATTACAAAGCTGGAGCATTTATAGAGCATAGGTAGGCAAAATGAAGCATTAAAAATGAGAGGAGAAGGGGAGGGCAAAATTATGTGTGTTTTGAAAGTAATACTAAGGAGCTTAAGTTTGATACAACATTGGTTGGAGTTCAATGGGGAATGATGTAATCAGAGCAAGGAAAAAGAAAAAGGAACTTAGCAATTTGTAAGGACTGAAGGGGAGGCCGTGTGTGTGTGCATGCACGCATCCACATGTGTGTATATAGAAGGTCAGAGAGAATAGTATGCTAATCAATGTGTGATAAAATGCAAGCCTTGACAGGAGATTTGGCTATAGGGCAGAAGAGAAAAGGATAAATGCTGGAGATGTTAAAGAGGAAGAAGCAGGGGCATTTGGAAAATAGCATGGATGCATCAGGCTGGAGAGAGACAGAGTCCAATAAAATACCACAAAATGGGTGCTTTTGTCAGGGGAAATTGGAGAAGACAGAAAAAAAAAGTTTTGGGAGCTCATCTGTTAAAGTTGTTACTGCAGACTCCAAAGGACACTTGAAGTGGATGTTTAGCTTTTTATGAAATCACCAAAATGCAAACCATCTCCAGCAATCATGTCCAATAGCTCCGATCATCTCAAATGCTATGCATAACATACCATATACATATGCAGTGCCTTCTAGAAATCCAAGTGAGAACAGGCTCATTTTCAGCTACCTAACAATTGTTCTAGGACTGATTGAGCAAGCAGAAAGGCTTGCTTACTCAGTTGTTTTCCAGTTGAGAAGTCCAGAATACTGAGCCAAAATTGCCTTGCTCTTTCCCATCTTTCCTAGGAATATTAGGAGGTAAGAGATCACCAAGTGATCTGTTCTATACCTGCCAAAAATGAAGAAACCAGGATTTTTACTCTGTACCTACTGCAGTGTCCCATTTACACTGTAGTACTGTAACTACCACAGCCCTAGCTGAAGGACTATAGCTATGACCAGAATCTATGGAAAACTATTAGCAGGGCATAAAATGTGATATATGAGCAAAATTAGTTCAGTCAGCAGACAAGTTGACAGTAAAGACTAGTATTGTTGACTGGACGACTGTGAATGAAGCCAGTTTCCAGCCTCTGCTGCCATGTCAACTAGTCCCAGATTTGCCTGTTCACTTTCTGATGTTATATCAGTTGAAAAGTATATGTAGTAATGATATTTGTGACTTTCATGTTTAATGTGGGTGACACTTCTTAGAGATGAAAAGGAAAGGCAAGAGACAAGTGCAGTGTTTTTGCCACCTGTTCAGTGATATGGCAGATTATACCTTCAATCTGTGTAGAACTGTTCCCTATCAAATAGCCACAAGCAGTTTAGTCTTCTTGTCACGGGGTCACTGTTACTGCCTATGAAAGGCTGGTAAGTCTTGGTGACCACATAATACCTAGCGTCTAACTGGGGAAAGGCTTGGCTCGCTCCCTCCTCCAGGAGAGACTGCTCCTGTCCTCTCTTAGTCTTGCCTGCCATGACTTGGATGCAAAATTACAGGAGGTAAAGTTCGGTCTGAGAACAGTCAATCCTTGAGCAGGAAAAGAGCACCAGGAATGACCCCTGTTTTGTACAGTACTGTGTCCTTCGGTACCAGCTGACTCACCGGAAGAGCCAAAGTTTTGGGAGCTCCTCCAACCCCAACACTCCCATCTTTGTACTTCCGGTTATGTAATTACTTAAGGTCTTACTTAAAGCCCAGTCTTGTCACTGTAGGTGCCAGATTTAGCTCCTGGGATACCTGAGAGTCTTTCTGTAATAAGAATAATGGAAGATTGAACAGCTCAGCTGCTCCTCATGATGTCTGGAGATTGGCTCACTGTGCCATAGATTCACTGCTGAGCCTCAGCTCCTGGGGCTTCTTGGGATCTCCTGCTAGCTCTTTGCTCCAATCAGGTGCAATCTCTGCCACACAGCTGAAGCTCATAATCGCTGCTGGGGGAATGACTGAGCCTTAATCAGCTGGCTCCCAGCTCAGCAGCAGAGCCAGCATGGGGTTCTGGCCCTACCCCCGTCCAGACACTGACTTACATCAGCATAGGTCTCCAGCATCAGCCTTGGTCCCTGTGAGGCTTCCCAGTGCAGCAGGGGTGATATCCTCACCACAGCTCTACCAACTTTGCGCCAGTTCACATGTCCGGGTAATTCCCAAGTGCTGAAATGGTTGGGGCAGGGGTGCAAGTAGAGTCCTTCTCCCCTTCTCTTTACCAGCACTGCCAGACTCCTCCAATTGAAACAGAAGAGCAAGCATAGGAGTTGGAATATTATTTATGAGATTAGTTGTACTGATAAGGTTATTAGCTTTGGTTTAGTTCTTTGGTTCCTAATCCAGAATTGTTAGCTCTTTTAAATTCTGGGAACAGAGCAGTGCTGGCTAGATATCAAAATATGTCATTATTATTAATAGATGTATGGACAAAGAGATCATGTGAGTATTGTGATGTAATATAAGTCAAAACAATCTTGGCATCATGTTAATAACTGGTATGTTAACTTAATTACACAGTTAGTTTCCAGCAAATGAGTTATGTCTGTTTTCAGAAATGTTGTATGAGCAAATAATGCACAAGCTGTCAATATAATCAAATGAGCGTGGGAGTCGTTTGTTCATTTCCAACTAATCCCATAATATTAGCGTAATTTGCTTCAGACAGAATTTTTTACTGATCAGTTCAAAAGTTATTTGTTAGTTTCTACTTGGAATAAACATAATGTCATGTAGGGTTACAAGAAAAAAAGCTTTAAAGAAAAAAGTAAAAAACTAAAACATGCAGATGTGCTTTTGAAAGTGTGAACACAGTCCATATGTGTTCAAAGATCATATTATACAAACCAACAGGTAACTGAGATGTATTGATACTTGTCACCCAGTCAGAACTAACATTTGGTTTAATGTTATTATTAGGCATTGGACTCAGTGAAATTGAGGCCTTCAGGAATCAGAAGGCATAGTAAAGTTAGAAAGTACAGTATAACCTAGATTTTTCATATTGAGATAGTATATGACTTAATTTGCAGCTCCACTCAGCTGGAGCACAGCAATGGCTCAACACAGCTGAATAGAAAAGCAATGTCCTTTGAAAGAAAAGCCTCAGCACATACCTAGAGCACCTCAGCAGTCCCATGCAGCTGTTTGCTGCAGCTGTATGTATCCATAGTTAGTTCATAACCCTCATCTTCTCATGGCAATGAATGACCTATCCCTACAAAGAATCTGAGTTATACTGTAAGCATGGGCAGATGCTTTATGTTTTGTAACCTTTAAGGTATAAATAGATGTCACCTAATAAAGTGGATCAGCTGTGCGGCGACACATCTCTGCACAACTGATCCCCTCATTTGACAGAACACATCAATTGATTCCACCAATTGATTATGCAGGACAATGGATGACAAGTTCTGTGCTTACAGACATGCACCCCTGAGAATCTCTAGGGCATGTCTCCGTAAGCAGGGAAAGCCAGGGTTCCCCACTTACAAAGATGTACCCTGTTGTTTGCCAAGGGCACATCTCCTGCCATAAATCAAATAGATGTTTGCTGCAATAATGTAGCATAGATTATTACTGCCTTTTCTCATGTCCACAAACAAAGGCATTTGTGGTGTGACAAAGGGCATGGGCATCTACTTGCATTCACTTTCTGCTGCTGTAAAAAATATGGTGGCACAAAGGTAATGTCTGTTTCCAGCCTTAGAAATATAGGTATCTGTAAGGAGAGATTTATTACTGTGTCTTTGTACTGTGGTAGAGCATCAAGGTTTCAAAATGGGGACTCCATTTTGCTTGGCACTGTAGAGTTACAAAGGAGGTAACAGCTGTGCCCCAGGGAACTTGCAGTATAAGATAAGTCAGATACCAAGAGTGGAGAATAGGGATGCCATCAAATATATACCCTTATATTAGAATACAGATGTCATGCGGTTTGATAAAATTAGATACAAATATTTCAAGTACATCCAACAGACAGTGAACTCATTATTTCTTCTAAGCTTCCTATGTATGGGCTGTGAGGAGAGGTTAGCAGCCATATTTATTGGTCGGATAGAGTATTCCATGCATAAGGGCAGCATCAAAGAAGTTGTAAAGATAACTTTGGGGAAAATGGGCAAGTGAATAGTCAAAACAAACATTGTCAGGGAGCAGCTGAGCAGGAGCAATGCACAAAAAAATTAAAGGCATAAAAGAAGAAAGAGCAGATTTGTGAAAGTCAGAATGGGATTGGTGAACTTGAGCTAACTGAACAGAAGGTGAGTGAAGAAGGGGTGATATAGTCATAATGGGCTTTTATGCACTCCTAAACTTAATGCACATTGGCCTACTGCGCATTAAGCAATTTAGGCATATGTCTACACATGCACGCACTAATGTGCATTAACATGGGTGTGTGGACTGACTTGGGACTAAAGTTAGTCCCAAATTAATGGAAACACACCATATTAATGCACATTAGCGCATCTACATGTTCACTAATGCAGTCTAGTTATTCATGTATAAACTTGATACCTGCTTTATGCAGGTATCAAATTTAGGCTTAAATAGCCTTAAATTGCCATTTTTAAGGTGCATTAAGGGTGCACACGTGTAGAGCTTTTAATGCACTTTAAATAGAGCTAATGCATGTTAAATGTGCACGTGTAGACATGCCCAATATGTCAAAAAGCTGTTTTTAGCAACTATAATTTGACTACTTTAAAGAGATTATGTCAGGAAGACAAGATGATATAATTAATAGGAAGACCAGTCAGCAGTCAGTACAGATTTGCAAATTATTAGCAAAAAGATGGTAGCTGATGCCATGTGAGTAAAATTACCCAACCGGTGGCCTTTAGACTTCTAAAGGTACTTGGTCTTGGTAGTTTTTACTTACCTCTAGGAAAAAGAGATAATCATGAATGCTGCTAAAATGGAATAATAATTTAAAATTAAACAGTTAAAAGATTTTAAACTGTTTTTCGTTATATATATATGACCTAGATTATTGTAATTATACAGTTAGCAATTTTGAATCGTAGGCGCTTTTACAAATTTTGTAGACTGTCCCTTCAGTCTGTTACCACCATATCCTGTGTTCTAACTAGAGCCCGAAACATTAAGCAATGAAGTCTGGCTTCCATTTTCCTTACTACAGTTTGTCACTCCTTAAAATTGACATTGACAGGAATGATTGGTTTCTGGCTTACTGATCTAAGTAGAAACGCCTGTATAATCAACATACCACTTTATTTCCAGTGAAGCAGAAACAGCAGAAACCCCTTCATTACTGGAGGTGAATTTAAGAAATTTATCATGATGTGATCTAAGCCAATTTATCTTAAATCTAATAGATTGCATATAGTATAGCATATGCAAACCTTAAATGCTCCTAATTTTGTAACTGACAATGATGCGAAATATAATTGTCCTTCTGTCTTCAGTAAAGGTATCCTACCTGGTTATTTATTGAATTTTCAGAATTTTGGAATGAGATAGTTTAGTGGTATATTAGACTCGGTAAACTAGTTTAGCTAGTGATCTCAGTGATATGACTGTTTTCTTCCAATTCAATTTGCAAATTTCAAAGTTTTCAAAGGAGCCTATATTTTGCCATCAGAAAAAGTGTATTTCAGAATTAAGCATATTTCACGTTTGAAATACTATATATAATAATACAGTTGTATAATTTATATTCCATATTCCAACAGTATTTGAGATAAGAGTGGATATTCTTAAGGAAGGAAAAAACTTACATACATTTTTCTGTTACAAAATCAAACTTAAACAAGTATCAGGTAGCTTAGTCATGGGCAGTTTTAATTTATAGCCTGAAACTTATCTTCCTTATAGCACGATCACTACAAATCAACTACCTTCCATCAAGAGCTTTTCTGTATCATGGCTAGTCTGTCTAAATTAAGTTCTTTGTGAGCCAATTTACTCTACGAGCTGACCTCCATAACTTTTCTGAATTTATCAGCATCCCATTTCAAAAACGAATTTATTATTAAAGTGCTTAGCTCCTCACAAGTGAGTGCCTATCTTCTTGTACCCTGTGGCACCCACATAAGCTTTCACAGTTTAGAATCATTGTCAGATGCCTGCCTTTAAAGTAATAGAATCTAGGTTCCCTCCTTTGTTTTATCCCAAAAATGATTCTTACAATTATTCCTATTTTTTTCTTCCTATTCACACCTGATATATTTTATTTTTTCCTGTAAAATCATGAAAGCACCTTTTATTCTGCATGTTAATTTCTCTGTTTTGTATGCTGTCATCTTGTTCATTCGTGGATCTTGATGCACATTGAACAGATGACTTCATTAAGCTATCCACAGCAGTGCCTAGATTTTTCCCTGGGAGGTGACAGCTAATTTACAACTTGTCAATATAGACATGGAAATTAAATTATTCATTCCAGCATGCATTATTTTGTACTTGACTTCTGTATATGAATGTCACCCATTTTTCCAAATGTTTTCTATAATATCTGTGTTTGTAGGGTTTCTAAAGACACAACTCAATTATCTGTCTGATAGAAACTCTTTTAAAATTTGTCTTCATCACTTCTGGTCTTCAGTGACTTTGAGTATTTCATGTTATTAGATCATTTCTACTACATCTAATCTTTTGTACATTCATAAGTACATAGCACTGGTTTAATTGCTCATTTCTGTAAATCACATTATTAATTTTTTAAGTAAAAATACAGGGTATATATTATTATGTCTGTTGTATTCAGTTTTTAGTCCACATAAAACATGATCTCACCTTATGTTTCACCACTGTTTCTAAACCTCATATTAGACATTATAATTGTAAGACTTTTGAAAATCTTATGTTACCATTATTTTTTGCAAATCTTTTTCCAAGGGCTACTTCAATTGAGAGCTATATTACCTATTATTGTAGTAAATTTTAAAAGTTAAGCAGAATCAGGGTAACCATTTTTTATTAAATTATTAATTTTAATAAATTATAGTATGGTGGTATTTCTAGATATTAGAAGAAAGATTTTTTTAATCTTTGCTCCTCTGACACAGAAGGATATTGTTCATAGATTTATGTAGATCTGCACTAGTTTATTTCTCTAATTTCACCCCAAATGTTTTCAATAATATTGAAATGCAAATAAGTTAACCAAAAATGTGATCATTTGGTAAATTTAGATTTGCAGCTAATCTGGTAGATTTACATGGTCTGCCTTTTGGCTCTGAGATATTACCCCATAACAGTCATATTTCCATGTGCTCTCTCAGTTCAGTAAGAAAATTCTACATTTTGACATGCTTTTTCTAATAATGTAGCAGTTAGAATAATTTTTAAAAAAATCTATCTACTTACAATGGGTGTTTTTAAATATGTGAGGAGAAAATTATGTTAACCAGTATGAATCTTGTTCCGTTTATGTGAAATATTTATGGCTTTTTTTTGTGCTTCATATGCAGTGGTGACTCAAGCTGTTTTAACATTGGTTTCTTTGAGGAGAAATGGCTCTCATGTGAGATTCACAGTATTTCTGCCAAAAAAGTTCTTAAGGCTAAGTTCCCTCATAACTGTCAGTTTAAAAAAAAATCTTTTGACTCCATTTGGCTTAGATACCTGCTATCAATTCAGATCACAGTTATCCCATGTATTTAAATACAGTGAATGGAAACAGAGCAACCGTTAGAACCAAACACCCTGATTTACTTACTATTGAAAGAAACAGAAGGAGCTATATGTCACAGTGCTATTTAAAGGCATACATTGAATTTTATCTGAAACAAAGCATTCTTTTCTTTTTTCTCAACACACTTCACTTTAAATGGTTTTTTCAGAAATTATATAATATGCTGGATGTTTTGGAAAGGGGGCTCTTTTAAGGTGACTATCACATAAACTAAACAGAATGATTGATTGGTTTCTTAAACTTGTGGTACTCTCTAACATTTGGCACATTACCCAGGCATCCTGTGTTGGCAGCTCTGGAGCTTCTTTGTTTATGCTCCTGATGGGCTCTCTGAATTGTCTTTTCATTCAAAACACCATTTTTCCTCTAATTGCACTTTTGTGCAGAAGAATTTGCACTTTTATATAGAAGGTCTTATAGGTCAGTATGAAGGCAGTATCTAAGAACTGTTATATTTTTAAAGGGACAATTCTCCAAATGATCCTGAGAATTAGAAGTATTGGTTCAGACCATATAGTCTGAGAATTTTAGAGTTTATATATTGTTTGTTTGCTCATTTGTTTTCTCATGAATACCTTGATTATTCAAAACAAATCGTGTTTTCAGACTATGGTCTTTTTCTGTTAGCTTAATACACAATATTACTAATAGAAAGCTTCTTTTGTTGTTGTTGTAGTTGCAAATTACCACACAGAGGTATTAAAGGTGCCATGGCAGGAAGTACTATGGTAGCTCAGAAAATAAAGAAGCCAAGAAAATATAGTAAATTAAATGGAGAGGTGGACTTACAGGTGACCAGCTACTCTGTGCTAAGTGTTTGTGTCTGCTTCTAACCTGAAGTAAATGAAAGCTAACCTGGATCAGCTAACAATTCAATGAAACAGGTCTAATTTGCCCAGGTTACCTTCCACTTGTCATGGGATAAGAGCAGATTCATAGGCAGTTACTATGGGACAGCTGTTATGCAATAAGTTTCTATCCCCATTAACTTGCTATACTTAATTCATTTCATTTGTCAGTTGCCGCCTCATTTACCATGCATGATGACTTTTTAATGTAATAGTGTACATATTATATTATAGACACTAATTTCTACTAATATCATTTCTGAGCATGTCACTCAGTATAAATCCATAAACAGATATGAGATGCATCTTTCTCATAATGATTTTCTCATGTGACTGCTAACAGTTTTCTGGGAGCCAGTTTTCATTGGCTAAAGCATTTTTAAATTAATAGAGTAGTTTGAAGGCAAACATTTACCACCATTAGACTTATAGAAATGCATGCAAACAGTAATTAAGCTAGCACACACATTGTAAAAATACAGTTGACTTCTCTTGGAGTTACTTGTATTCTGTTATTGAAAAAAAAGGCACACAAATGAGTGTCCCAAAGCTTTCTCCCCTCAAAACACCTCAATGCCAACAGATCAACTTTCACATAAAAATCAAGTTGCCTGTTGGAACATATATAATGGTTTTAGTCTGTTACCTCTCAATATGTGGGTCTATATAAGGTTTAAACCCCAGAAAAAATAACAAGTAAAATTACACTGTCTGTTTCCCCCTGGGATGAAATAGAATTGCCCTGAATGTGTTTATGCCAGAAGTAAAATGGAAGAGTAAGGCCTTCTACCTTTTAGCCCAGTATTGTAATGGTGAGGGAATGTGCTGAGGCAGTGGAAGACTCAGGTTGTAGTCCCCCTAATCCAGAGAGGTTTGAACCTGCATCTCAACAGTGCTTTAACCATCAGACCAAAAGTCAGGCCAGCATTATCCAGACCCCTTTCTAGCCCTCTTATAATTGGTCCACAGGGCAGGCAGATATATGGGGCCAGGAAGAGGTGTTTAAGTCAGAGGTTGTTTCATCGTTTCATAGTTAGTACAGTCGGAAGGGACCTGAGCAGATCATCACATGTGACCCCCTGCCATGGCAGGAAAGGGTACTGGGTCAAATGACCCTGCCCAGGTGTTTATCTAGCCTTTCTTTTAAAGACCCCCAGGGTAGGAGCCAGCACCACTTCTCTTGGAAGTTGGTTCCAGATCCTAACTGCCCTGACAGTGAAGTAGTGCCTCCTAATGTCTAGCCTGAATCTACCCTCCGCTAGCTTGTGT
>NW_017729024.1:78675415-78705897 GCF_001723915.1 Gavialis gangeticus
GCCCACCCCTGTAACCTGTCTAGGTCTGATTGGAGCCTATTCCTTCCTTCTAGCGTGCCCACATCCCCCCACATCTTAGTGTCATCAGCAAATTTTGAACAGGGTGCTATTTACCCCCTCGTCCAAGTCACTGATGAAAATGTTGAACAGTATGGGCCCGAGGACCAAGCCCTGTGGAACCCTACTGCCCACATCCCTCCAAGCTGAAAATGACCATCCACCACCACTCTCTGGGTGTGGCCCTCCAGCCAGTTGGTGACCCATTTGACTGTGTGGCTCAGCAAAATAGATGAAGGAGGAGATACCAGATTCTGACCTGGTCCCTGCTCCCAGTGGGGCAGGAAATTTCCCAGTACCGTTTATCCATTTTATCCCATGAACATTAAGGCTAGGGACAGACACTACTAATAAACCAGTTTAAATGATCAGAAACTGGTTTAAACCTGTAACAGAACAGATGCTCAGTGCACATAAACCAGTTTGAGAAAAACTTGGTTGAATGTAGTATCAGACTTAACTGATTTGGCTCAAACCAGTTTATGCAATATCCAGACCCCTTCCTAGTTTAAGATAAACCAGACACCCTCAGCATCCCGGCATGCTCTCTGGGCTGGGCGGGGCTATCTGCTCCCATAGCAGGGCTGGCCCCTCCCCTCTGCTCCCTGGCTGTAGCTCCCCCCTCACCACTCCCTGCTAGGCAGGAATTCCCTCCCCCCCCGCCGCCGTGCCTTGCTGAGGAGGTGTCTGTGTATTAGCTAGCCAACTACATGCTGGCTACCCTCTGTGCTGAATCAACAGGCAGAATCAACAAGTAGTTGGTAAAACTCCTCTGTTCTTTTTTTAATTGGGTGGTAAACATTGTTATCAATTCCCTGGTGGGCTAATCACAGCATCCTGCCAGAGCCTGGCCATGCCCTTCTCAGCTCTGTGCTGTGGAAGGAAAGTAGGGCTGCTCTAGCACCCCCTGGCTTCTAGCCTGAGCCACTACAGGCATGTGCCTGCATTTCTGGGATGTCTGTCCAGTTACAAAACTGATTTAGCCTAGCCAGGTTAGACTAACCTGCAAAGATTGAATCAATTCAGGCTTGGGCTTTTTGAATATCTGTCCCTAGCCTAAGGGTGGTGATAGACATGAAAAAACAAAACAAAACAAAAAAGAGCTTTACCAGAAGAGGAAGCAGATTATTATGACTCAACTCCCCAGCATCTGTATAGATCGGGTGCTTCAGCAGGGCTTTTTGGTGCTTTGATCTAAAGCTGATTCAGTCAGCTATTAGATCAAAGCACCAAAATGTCCTGCTAAAGTATGTGATCAATACGGATTTTGGGTGAGCTGAGTCAAACTAATATGATGCCTCTTCTGGGCATGTTTAGGGGCATGCTAAGCTGAAAATAAAGTTCTGGGATTTTTGTTTTCTCATGTCTGTAAGCAGCCAAAATGTAAGATTCAGTGCTGCCAGGTTTGAAAAGAGAGGTTTAGAGTACTTTGCTAGGAAGTAAAAGATGCAGTTTCAAACCTCTGGGGTAAAGGGGGCTTAAACATCCTAACTACTAGTCTAGGGCTGAAAAGGTGGCGGGGCTCTTCTGCTCCACTTCCCCACAACCACTGTCTGTCACCTGTTCCTTGTGTTGTTGCCCAAATAAGCTTTTGGGACATGCTTGGTTTTATGTGAGGATGATTCTGTTTCAAGTCCATGGTTTGCCACAGATCTTAGGACTGTTGTTTACCTGGCAAAATAGAGCAGGGCAGCATCTTAGACGCTTTTCATCCTGCAAATTTCATAAACCTCTCTGAACCAGTTAGTCTTTAAAGCTAGGTGCAGACATTCAAGGAGGTTGGGGGAGTTTAGATCGGGTTAAAAATAGCCAGGCAATTTAACTTACTTCACCCATGGGTGGATCTTACAGTCAGACCTGGTGTCAGTGTTTGGAAATCAAGCTAAACCCGTAACAGTACAGAAGTTCTACATACACAGACTGGTCTAAAAATGGCAGAACCAAATTTCAAATAGACCTGGATTAATGTAGTATCAGACTTAATCGATCTAGTTTAAATCGGGGCACTGGACTTCTGTACAGTTACCTGCACAGCCTTAAAATTGGGAAAACCCAGCCACTGGCCCCAGCCCCAGGGCTGTGATTTTCCTCCCTGCCTCCCAGGTTATTTCTAGGCCCCCAGCAACTCGCCACCCCCCAACAATCCACCAAACCCCACATCCCACAAGCCACTCCTGGTACTGCTTTTATCAGTGTTTGCACTGCTGGGAGCCAAGCAAGTAAATATTACTAGGTGAATGGGCAGGACGGATGGGGAATGTAGGTTGCTGGGGGGAAGGTAGAGGTAAAAATAGCCCCGGTCCCCTCCCATGGACCCTGTGAACCCCCTAATCCCACTAAACCCTCTCAGATCCCACCATCCCCCACAAACCCTACATGCCTCCAGTTGCTTCTGCAGATTGCACCTGCTCCCCTGATCCTTCCTGCTGATCCCATCTGCCCACATCACCCCATGTACACCCTCCACAGATCCTGCTTATCCCTCCAACCCCTCCCCATTAGTCCCACCATCCCAACTTACCTTAGATCAAGTGGATATTTTAAATGTGATCTAACCTCCCCGAATATCTTCACTTAGCTTAAGCTGCCACCCTGCCCTACCTTCTGCCTGACTTCAGAGTGACACAGCTTACCATCTTTCTGCCCCATCTGATGAGTCTTTTAGGCTCCTTTGGAACCCAGGAATGGGAGAATGTGTCACTGCTGTTCCTTCTTTCCTTCCTATGGGCCTCAGGACTTCTGTAGAAAGAAATGATTGGGTAAGAACTTTATGTATTTTGTATGCTAAATTTTTATCTGTCAGTTCCCCTTGAGAATGTCACCACTGACAGAACCTAGGTTCAAACTTAAAAGGCAGGGATAGAAAGTTACTCATCTACAGAATAACCTGACAAAGATACAACTGAGCCCAAATTCAGCTTTTCAGACAAAAGATACTTTTACAGCCATTTTCAGATACTAATGAAAGTTCAGAATGAAGAAGAAAAACAGTCAAAGAAAGACAATGGCAGAAAGAAAAGATATAAGGGAGAAGTAAAAGTGGCTACCCTAGAAGAGACCAACAGCAGGGCTTTCTCAACTAAGCATAACACAAGTTCTGAATTTTGTATTTGGCATCTAGTTTCTGAGGTGTTGGGTGTGTCAGAAATGAGAGAGGCAGAGAGACCTTCCTGTAAATGATGCATGAGGGAACACAGACTCTGAAATTTTTGGTTCCATTATTCTCTTTTCCTTATGATTAAGTGTACTATACATGAGTGCCTCTACAAAGAAAGTAAATACAGATTGGGACATAAATAACTGCATAAAAGATGATAAGCAATACTAGCATGGCTTAAGACTATTTAAAATAGTTATAAGAACAAGTACAATGTATCATGTAATACCTGCCTTCAGAATCAAACTACATTAAAAGGTGCAAATTAAACAAAAACTTTGAAAAGTTTTCGCCAGATACGCACAGTGCTACTAATTTTTTATTCCTCTGTGTGCTTGTTTCACACTCACTTTATTAAAAGGTTGAAACTGCTTGAATACTGGAACTGTCAAACCTATACATAAATGATTAGGAATGCTCCACTAATAATTTCCAGTAGAACTCATCATTGAGTTTCCTTATGAGAACATCTCTCTCCACTTTGAATGCTACTTAAGACTTAAAACTCTTTCTTAAGTGATTCATTTATTCTTGAAGATAAACGGTCCAAGTTGATTATGTTAACATTGTCACAGACTGGCGCTTCTCATTGTAGATTGTATCAGGCTCTGTAATGATTGCCTGTTGTCTTGGCTGAGAGACACATTTTGACCGTTACTGTCTGCCAGTGACAATTTTTTCCTTAATTTAGGAATTCCTACTTCTTACTGAGGCCAGCTGGAAACAACTAAGGCATTACAGCACCTTCTTCAGCTGTTGGCCATGGGAATATGTATTCTCTCCAAAATATATATCTTTGGCAGGGAACAGAAAGAAGGAATCTTGGGTAATTGTTTTGTATGCCAAGTGTAAGGATTGTTATATTTAACACCTAGATTTCTGTCCCTAAAAGTATGTTCAAAAGAAGTTCAAAAGTAGGCCAGTATACATATATAGGGTGTTTAGATTTTATGCAAATAACATTTTAAAAATAGCTGTTAACTATATCTAGATTTGTTTTCTTATAGAGCCTTTAACAGGAGTGTTTTACATGACTTGCTGCTTGAACGGTTTTACAGTACCTTTAGGACTATGTCCAAAATGCACAGATTAACAGCCACATAAAAAACTCTGGCTGCATATTAGAACATTTAGTCTAAACCTACAAACACAGTTGTCCTACGGGAATTTTTGCTAATCAGCTACATGGCCTCAAAATGTAGGTCATCTGAACAGTCAGAAGTAAGAAATAACTAAAACACCACAAAAAGAAGGACAGTGTGTACAAGTGTGACATTCTTTTGGGGAAAAAAAGTGTAAGAGAGTATTCGTGAATCCTCAGTGATTAAATTAATAGATTGAAATTAAATTAGGCTTTACTAAGAAGACCTGCTGAATCTCCATATTTTACTAAGGAAGTAGGTTGGAGTAATGTATTTTAGGTAAATCATTATTTTGATTTAACTAGAATCATGTCTGATTAAATCATTGCATAACATTAGCATGGAAGAGATACCATAAGTGGAAAGCGATAATGTGATGTAACTTGAAGATAATTTTATTTTTTAAAACATAGGAAGTTACTATGCAGTTATAATCCACTGTGGGAGGAGGAATTGCTGCCTAAAATTTACATATAATGGATGGAACAGGCACTGATTTGAATATTTTTAATGAGAACAAATAAGTCTTAGAAATGGTTTTGGGAGAAGTTTTGCCACACAAATTAAAGTATGCAAGTGAATATTCAGGTCCCTGTGCAGTACTATATGTGGCAAAACTGAAAGACGGATCTTATATCTCAATCTGCTTGCCGCTGCTCTGCCAGCAGCGAGGGTCCTTTGGCAACACCAGAGCACCACCTTGGGCACAGACAGAAGAGCACCTCCCCATTGCACCTCAGCACTTTGCAGGAAGTGCTATGAGTTGCAACAATGCCCCAAGCAAAGCAGGAGTTCTCTGTTGGGTCCGGGAGTTCAGGATTCCAGCTGCTTGCTGCGAGCCTGCAGCCCGGTCTCCATAGCAATGCCCCTCCCACCCTGTCACTGTTTTGAGAATGGGAGCGGGGGGGACAGGAGAAGAAGGAGCTGGTTCTTGGGGTTCCCCATCTGGTGCTGGAGGGTGGGTGAAATGGACCCCCCCACCCCCACCACCCTACCCTCCAGTGCCAACTGAAAAAGCCCAAACCAAACTCCCTCCATTCCCTTTCCCCCCCCCCATTCTGAAAACAGTGATGGGCTGGGAAGTCTACAGACAGAAGTTACTGAAGCTGCTCCATTTTGCAGCTTGTCCATTTGAATCCTCATGCAATGAGAGTTCAGATTTTTGCAGGCTCAGGCCCTTTTAAAGTGGTCTGCAGCCACACACTTCTATTTGGTCACATCCATAGCATGCTTTCTGGGGCCAGATTAGAAAAAAAATTGTAACTTCTGTCTGTGCCTCTAGGCTCTCTGCCACCTTTAAGAGCTACCAAAGGAGGGAAAAAGTGAGAGTGTCTGTTTTCACCATAATCCTAAGACTCCACAGTAGCATTAGGAGTAGTGGCAGTGAGAAAGCAGGGTACCTGTTCCAGGCACCTAGTTAGAAGGGAGTCCAAAAATGGCAGTTACTGCCGCCGGCCAGCCCCTGCCATTGCTGCCACCTAGGGCACAGACCCTACTTGTTACACCTCTGCGATTCCATGGATTCAACTGGCCAAGAAGCAGTGAAGGATCAAGTGTATAAAGAGCAGTGATTGGAGCAAGCTAAGAATCTGGCTCTTAGATCACATATTAGTAGACTTGAATAATTGTGGTTTATTTTTAATGCCATCCAGTTATGTGCTTTTCTCCACTTGTTGAAATGACTTAGGGCTATGTATAATTGAGAGAGTTTATTAGACTACTTGGCTTTCAGTTGCTGATCATAAAAATTGACAGTCTAAAAATTGCACTTTAAACCTTTATGAATCCACTCTGCATATAAGTTGTGCTGACAGAAATACATTTTATACTTCTTATAAAGCAGCAGGGAGAAGACAAGAATGGGAAAGTGACCTTGAATTATTTTCTGGCTTACAAATCATCAGCAGAATTGTTAAATGAATTCTGAATGCAGGATTGTTATTACTGGTGATGATGTGTGAACTAGGTACAGCTTGATCACCAGGTCTCAGACTGAGTTTACAGTATGAGTAATGTGAAAAATCATCTTTTAAATTGTAAACATATCAACTTGGATGTAGAAGTCACTGAAAACAAGTAGACACAGAACCCCACCGTGCCAGGATTGCAGAATCACTTTTTACTGCTTAATATCACTTCAAAGTCATACAAAATAAAAATAAATATGGAGTTAAAAATCAACACAACGGTGGCAAGATAAGGGAAGAATGGTTTTAGGACTAAAACTTAGGGCAATCAGAAAATCTTTTTTTCTTGCTTTTCCACAAACCTTCCACAATCTCCATTGGCAAGTCACTTTTATTGTCTGTATGTCTTATAGAAATCATAGAGAAATAGGGCTGGATGGGACTGCCATCTTGTCAGCTGGTCACACATATGTCCTCTAGTACAACTCCCTACCTAAGGCAAGATCATGCCTATACAAATCATCCTATACAAATCCATAATCTAACCTTTTACCATCAACCCTGACAAAACATAAGACATAACACCCTCAATTTCCTCATGCAAAAGTGGGATAGTAATATGGGATTTTTTTCCCCCCAAAAGGGTATTGTAAAATTATAATTAATTGTTTATCAGGCACATTGGTTTCCTTGGGTAGAAAACACTACCTAACTGTAAATTAATATGATTTAATATGTAAATGGAAAATATAAGAAGTATAGAAATATATAACAAGTATAGAAAAATATAACATAAGTTGGTGTGGGAGGGCCCTAGCTATATGAAGTCATGGGCACTCAAACATGTTACTACAAGGTAAGTAAAGGAGGGTGAAGATTTACAACATCTCAGATTCTGCACCTTCATGGCAACCCCTCAGTAAAATAAGACTAGTTACCGTGGGTTCGCATGTATTCACCAGAGTGTTAACATGGACAGTTACCTTGCAGCTGATACCCTGTGAAGCCCCATTTTCCCTTACCTCACAGTAATTTGTTTATGGGCCCATGCTTGCAAACTCAATCAGGATAAGACTGAAAACCTTGGAAGAAACAAGTGGAATAACTGGTGAATACTAAGGGGATGTAGTCACTGTTTGTGTTTGAGTTCCACACTCTCCCAGAGTTTGGAGTAGTTGCATCCAGGGTTTGGTTTGAATTTATCTCCAGTTCTGTGTCGTAATGCATGTTAAATAAGGCACTCTAAGGATAGATTTATATGGGTGTTTAAGAAATTAAATTAGCCAATACTCCTTCAAGAGTACTCATAGGAATGTCTCAAATGCTGCCTAACTGCTTCCATGCCACAAGCTCCCAGCCCAGAAATGAGGCAGTGAAGCCATTCTGCTGCTGTTCTTGAGATCTGTACCTGGCATATTTTAGAGCAGCAATGAGGGAAGCCTCTAAATAGCTTCACTCCCTCATTTCCAGATTTGGGACATGCAGAACAGGAGGGGACGTGCAAGGCGTGCTTGAGAGCAGGACTCCTGAGAGAGCTGCAGCAGTGGCGTAGGCAAACTCTAAGATTTCTGTGAATAAAAGTGTAGTACGTGCCATGTGACTGCATAAACGCAGTTTTCTAGTCCATCTGTGTACAGGAGATTAAAATCACATTGAAAGTATTTTTCAGTTGTAAGACTTTCCAACATGTAATAAAAATATAACTGTAAGAAAGCAGATGAAATAAAGGATTAGAGTCAAGATTACTAGCAGAATAGGAAAAAATGGCAATATATCATTATTTTGCAATGAAATTACAGTTAAAGCAATGGCATATATGTGACTGGATAAATAGCATACATATACCTCAAGAGATTCAGCACATGTCAAGTCAGCAAGTGGGTTTCATCAGTTCAAATTAAATTTCATATGCAAATTAGATTTCATATGCATATGTAAGGCACTGCCTTGGTTCATTTTCCAGGATTTTATTTCACAATCATACTTTACACTGAAATACTGTACTGTAAAAGGCTATGTGACACCACTCACCTTTTTTACATGGCTGATTTGGGGTCTGTACAGTTAATGCTCATGTGTATGTTGATATATGATGCACAATACTTGTGTGCATTGTACCACTGAAATACGATTGCACCTAGAAACTATTTAGCTATCTTTAGTCTAAATCCAGAAATGTTTTCTATGTACCTTCTCTGAAATATAAATACGTACTTGGATAGTAACTCTATCTCTATCCCTATCTGGCACATGTACTGCTGCTCTGAGTAGAACTGGTCCACACTAAGGGTAGAGTTACATGTTACACTTAGATTGTACTAAATGCACTTAAAGCATGAGTGTTTAGATGTTAAAGCTCATTAACTCATGGTAAGTACCCTCTGAATGTCCCAGAGTTGCTCCAGGGTTAACTCTGGGCAGTACTACCTAGCTCCTATTAGGATAACTTCAGTCTGCTCCACAGAGATGAATCAAGCAATTTGTAGTCCCCCAGAATCTCACACCTCTCCCAACCTCCTCCCTCCTCCCCCTTCCACCCACAGCAGGACTAGAGGAATAGAGCCATGCCCCTGCTCAGCAGTCCTCTAGTGGCCACCCAGAGCTCTGCAGGCATTAACATTTGACTGCTTGCAACACAATTCTAATTTTAACATGGCTTAACACTCCATAGAGTCAGTATGGTTTAAGTGTAACAAGTAACTTCCCCCTTATATACTGTCACTGTTATATTATCTTTCAACTGACTATGCTCATGGGTGGCAAATGAATATTTCTACAGTCCACCAGTCTTAGGACTATGCCAGCCCCAAGAGTCTTACTTGATATGGTTAGTATTCTGCTGAAAACAAGCAATCAGACTTTGGATCTTAATGGTTACAAACCATTATGTGTAAGAATACCTGACTGAAAACTATCTGGGGTAGTTTTTTAAGTGATTTGGGGGACAGCTCAGTGAGAACAAGCAATCAGCTTTTCTTTTCTGTGATTGTGCTGTATATATTCAGTCCCTGCTTGGTCATCATTAGGGCCTAAAATTTGTCACTCAGGTTACTGGATGAGTGAACAGCAATTTTATCAAAGTGGCAGCTCCTACCTTGAATACAGTTATATTCATAGTTTCATAGTTTCATAGATTTAGGGTCAGAAGGGACCTAGTAGATCTTCTAGCCTGACCCCCCGCCAGGGCGGGAGAACAAAAAAAACCCCAAAACAAAAACGGGACTCAAATGAGTCCAGCCAGGTAGGCATCCAGCCTCGTCTTAAAGACCCCCAGGGTAGGGGCCAGCACCACTTCCCTTGGAAGTTGGTTCCAGCTCCTAGCCGCCCTAACTGTGAAGTAGTTTTTGCGGATGTCCAATCTATACCATCTCTCCATCAACTTGTGCCCATTACTCCTTGTTATGCCAGCGGGCGCTAGGGGAAACAGCGTCTCCCCCAAACCCTTCTGGTCCCTGCTAGTGAGTTTATAGACGGTCACCAGGTCCCCCCTCAGCCTTCTCTTGTGGAGGCTGAATAGGTTCAGGTCCCGCAGTCTCTCACTGTAGGGTCTGCCCTGTTGTCCCCGGATCATGCGGGTGGCCCTCCTCTGGACCCTCTCCATGTTGTCCATATTAAGTGCGACTGAAGTTTCCTTTCTCAGCATGAAGGAAGGATTTTCCACATGAGCCTGTTTTGTTGGCACAACTTCCACTGACCACTTCCTTTTTCCTCTCCATCAGATCTCACCTTCTTCCCACAGGTCCTTTTCTTCCTCCTTTTATTTCCCTTTCTTGATTTTTGCCATTCCCTTTTTTCCCCTTGTTCCAAACACTCCATGCTTGGAGAGTAAGAGTGAAGGAAAAGCCTACTGATGCGCTTGTCATGTTATAGGAGCTCCAAAGAGGCATGTCAGGCTGATTGATACTTGAAGAAGCATGACACCAGAAGACAGACTTTAAAAGAACTGGCAGATACTCTGCTTGGTGAAGCACTTGTACAGAGGGTTTGGGAGTACAGCTGGTTCTTCACCCACCATGGCCTTTCTTCTTCAGTCTCTCTGAGCTTCTACTGTTGCTCCACCCAACCCCATTATTACATATTATATTGTGTATTATGAGTGCATATTCAGAAACTGGAGTGGGAAATCAGCCACTGTTGCTTAGGGGCTTCCTTTGCTTTGGTGTTTTTACCACTAGTGCTGTCAGATGAGTCACCTGGACAATAAAAGGCAGTTGGCACCAGTGCCCAATCCTGGAGAGGTATCATAATTAATTGGGGGCAAGGATAGGGGCACCTTACAGGATTGGAACAATTTCCCTTGGGTCTTAGCCATTACCACGTTTTTTAGGGGGTTTTTTAAATTATTTTTATCATGGTTTTCATTAATTAATCTGTCATAAAATCCCAGCCCACTGATGTCAGTAACAACACAGCCATGGACTTTAATGGGGCTCAGGAATTCACCCTAATTTTCATGGGCAAACCCAGAATTCTAATATATGCCTTTCTTCCTTCTCTTGTAGTGCTCGGTTACCTGTGGCAAAGGAATGCAGTCTCGAGTAATCCAGTGCATGCACAAGATCACAGGAAGGCATGGCAATGAATGTTTCTCCTCAGAAAAGCCTGCAGCATACAGACCCTGTCATCTTCAACCCTGCAATGAGAAAATTAATGTAAACACCATCACATCACCGAGGTTAGGTAAGCAGCCAAAATAACTACCCCTACCTTGGGGGTCTTTAAAAAGAGACTGGACAAAGACCTGGCTAGGTCATCTGACCCCAGCACTTTTTCCTGCCCGGGGCAGGGGGTTGGACTCTATGGTCTGGTGAGGTCCCCTCTGACCCAAAAAATCTATGAAACTATGATGATGCAGTAGTTACCTTTTCTGTCTTCTCCTGTGAAGGTGAATGATGGTCTGTGACTAATAGCATAAGGCAGGGGCTCGGGTGATTTTGATATTATCCTCAGCTCTCCTAAAACCTTACTCAGTCAAGACAGTTATAATATAATAAATGTATTGCTGTTAATAATATTTATTCAGGCAGTTGAATTTTAACATCTCTTTACCTCGGTTTCCCCATGCATAACTTTAGAGTGATTTTAGGAATCTTGAATCGTTAATATCTGATGCATGTATAGGTGTTCTAAAAGTTCTGCTAAACATGCAGACAGAGATGCTGTTAGATTGGTGTTAGAAATGTGTTTTGAACAGATTGCAACATGCAGTTTCCTAAACTTACAAAAATCTCGAAAGTCTTTTTGCAAAGTTTTCCAAAAGCGTTTCTCATGGTTTTTGCAAGATCAAAAAGCATGTGGTTCAAGGAGTTTACTGCAAATAATTCCTTCCATCAGTCTTTAGGCGAAATCACTAGCCCCTATTCCTGAAAACCTAAGATGTGAGAGGTTCAGTTACTGACATAAAGAGGTTTTAGTCATGTCATTGAGACCCTTTTTAAAATCCCAAAATTCCTTCACCTGTTTCCTGTTAGAAAATCTGTAAGGAATTCAATAATGGCCATAAAGACAGAGCTGTTAATATGACCAATTTTAAAATACTACTGGAGTTTTGATGATAGTCTCTCCATCAGGTCCTTAAAATGTCAGTCTGATCCTTGAGCGTGATTGGGGGTATATTCAAAAGTTTGCTATCACTCAGTATACCCTTTCCAGATGATTTTTCAAAGCTCTTGTTAGGATAAACCCTCCTGTCAAACAGATTATTCCTGCACAGAAAGCAAGTCTAATGTTTCGGTCTGTGTGTATAATCCTCCCTTTGAGCCAACCCAGGGTATTCCTCTTTGATGTTTTTAACCTTTAAAGCATTTTGTGCTGTGGCCATTGTTTCAGCCTGCTGGATCAGATGGCAGCTGTATCTTACAGTCCTTCGCATCTGCTATTTCAGAGGGACAAAGTTGTCCTTCATATTTTATCTTTCTTTGTTCACAAGTGCCCAAATGTTCACAATCAGAAGCAGGGCACCATCCTCCCATCATAGCCATTCTCAGTTTAGTTAAGTAGAGGCACCTTCATACAGGCTACAAAGTTGTGTGTAGATAAATACATACAGGCACTTCCAGTTGATTAAAATGTGTTAACTTAATTTAAAGGGCCAGAAAATGAGTATTACACCCCGCAAGGCTATGTTGTTCATGTGGATTAGAATATGTAGTCTTGATGCTTGTAATCTCACAGTCAGTTTTACTCAATATTATTTAGGGCATATCTTACCAGAAGCATGTCTAAGGCTGCTGGCAGATGTTCATTTACATGTACCATGGAATCTGATTCCCAGTGCCAACAATCACACTTCCTGTCCTGCCACGCTTAGATGGCAGGAGGTACTATTTTGGAATCAAGGATTAGATCCAATTCACAACCTACTTGCCAGTGCAGGGGGAGCCTGAGGTTCCCCCTGCACCAGCAAGTTGAAAGCCAGGTGTCCGTAGGGCCAGGACTGAGGCCAACAATCAGCTGATTGTTATCTTGGGCTGGGGACCACTCTGGGGCTGGTTCTAGACGCTGGTAAAGTCTCCAGCCAAAATTAACAATCAGCTGATTGTCAGCTGGCCACACATTCAATGCAAGGTGACATACAAACCAATCATAAAGCTGTTCTACATCAGGCATTGACAACCCCCAGTATGCGTGCCAGAGCATGACACACAAGGCCATTTTCCTCAGCACGCTATACCCAGCCCAAGCTCTGGGAAGCTGCCGCTGACCACAGAGCCTGGGCTGCTTGCAGCAGGTGGCTGGGAGGCTGCAAGCTCTGCTGCAAGCAGCCCAGGCTCCATGGTAGGCAGCAGCTGCCCAGAGCCTGTTTGTTGGCTGCAGCTGGGAGGCTGCAAACAGCTGCACAGGGTTCCGCAGCCCCACCACTGGCTCTGTGGCTGTGGTGGCTACACACATGCCTCTGGTTGCACAGCCAGGTTGGGGCCGGGACAGCACAACCCCAGCCCCTCCCCCACCATGTGTCATGAGGCACACATGAAGCTCAGTGCTGGGGTTGCAAAACCTGGCACAGCTGTTTGCAGCCTGCCTGCCACTTCCTGCTGTTATCCAGAGCCTGGGCTGGCTGTGGCAGGCAGCTTGGAGGCTGCAAACAGCTCTGCAGGGCTCTGCAGCCCTGGCTCCATGGAAGTAGCAGCTGCACACACACCTTGGGACAGCCAGCAGGGAAGGGGCTAGGGTTGTGTTGGCCCAGGCCCCTTCCCAGCTGTGTGCCCAAAGTTATGCGAACAGCCACAGAGCTGGTGCTGTGGCTGTAGAGCTTGGCACAGCTGTTTGCACCCTCCCAGCTGCCTGCCACAGCTGGTCTGAGCTCAGGGCAGCTGCAGCAGTCTCAGGGCAGGCTGCAGCAGGCTCTGGCACTCCAGCACTGGCTCTGTGGTGGCAGCGCACAGCAGGGGAGGGGTTGGGGCCGTGTAACCCTGGCCTGTCCTCTGCTGTCCACCCGGAGATGCTCGTGCAGCCACCAGCAATAAGAATGGGGCCCCTCATGGCTCCCCTGCCTCTGACACAACAAGTCAAGGTGTGGGTGGAGTTTGGTGTGTTTTTGGCACTAGCCAAAATCATTGCCAACTGCTGTTCTACATTATATGTGAAACAACGTTATGGCTAGTTTGCCATTTTATAGACTCTTAAATTGAGTGTATATGTAGCATCCTTGTTGTTTATGCCACAGTTAACAAGTTAATCATAGCAAAAATGTAATGTATAGAGTGGGTGGGCCATAGAGGCCCCTTGGGTAGATTTGCATTTAAGACTCCAGGCACATTTTTACTAGGCAGTAGCGATACCTGTCAAAAACAACTTTTGAAATCTGTTCTAGTTTCTATTTTTGAAGTAATCTCACCTTTTTTTCTATTTTAATGGAAGGAGAACTGCATAGCTCTTAACTGAGACTGACCTTGTCACCTCAAAGGATATGCAATTTATGATGGGTTTTTTAACAATGTCTTCAATGGCCCACTCTTAGATTTTGTTGTATTTTAATGTTATTTTTACATTTAATTATGTGTATAACATTGGAACATATAACATTAGATCAGATTAATTCACACACACACACATACACATATATATCTCAGTTTGTGGCCTCTAGACATGACAGACAGACAGACATATAAATCAAAGTGTCTGTATAAATATATATAGTGTCTAGTGGTTCCAAACTGCTGGAATCAAGGTGTTGTGTGTTAAGTACTGTAAAAATGCATGGGGGGTAGGACAAGTGGACAAACAGGTGGATGGACCAGAGGGGAGGTAGATGACAATAGCTTGAATGACCCTGTTCTGCATAGTAAGCAATAGCACAACTTACTATCTATGTGACCATAGTCCCTTGGCATCCAGGTAATGGTAAGTCTTAAAGAGGAATCTTTCCAAGAACGTGATAGATTTTTTCTGGAGTGGAGGGTGGGTGACATATTACAGACAGCATTTTTGTCATACATCAGTGGTGGTGAGGAAGAAAATATGAAGCTAGAAGCTGACTGTCCAGCATATTGGCAGAGTGAAGGTCAGTCATGATGAGCTATAGAGCAGCTTGGTGAAAAAAGAGAGAGAAGTTTGTGTTCATGTGGTAGAGGGTAAAGAACCAGCTGAGTGACAGAAAATTTGATGATGGGATGCACTGACCCATGAATAATTTTAGCAGCATGATTTTAATAGACCTCCCTAGGCAGGCAATGCCATAATACAACAATAAAGGGTGCACAGAGATGCACCTTTTGGCAGTGCCCTACAGCAGAAGCAAGGATGGAGGTCTTTCAGTTACATTTTAGGTAGGGGTTTTTTGGAGTTGAGGTTTGTGTTTGGGAAGAGGGGGTGAAATTAGGTGCGTTTTTTGGAGGGGGGTGACAGGCACAGCCCCTTTGTAGGAGACATGTAAAGACTAGGAGGGGATGTTGAGGAAAGGTGGGGGGATCACCCCTGTAATGGGATGGTGGGAGTAACGTGAGTGGTGGTGGGAAACAATGGTTGGGATTGGCAGAAGGGTTTGCTTGTGTGAATGTGGACAGGGAGGTGGTGGTTATAGGCACAGGGTTGATGGACTTCCCAAGTTTTTGGGTGTTTGAGAAATCCTGTCTGTGCACTGTTTGTTTATTGGAAGCTGCTCTGAGCCTCTCAGAGTGGGATATAAATCTAATAAATAAATAAGGTTTCATTGGTCCTGGCCAGAAAGGAAGAGACTGCAGTAAATAAAATATGATCAGGTCTAAAAGAACACGTTGTCCTAATGCTGGAATAAAAAGACTATTTTCTTGCAGTTTTCATTGTCTACGTAATTTTCACTTTCTATTTGCTTCATTTAAGCTTGACTATTTTTAAAACTTTGCTCATAAATGCTCTTATGGTAGATGCTGTGCCATTTTGACAAGGGTCTACTGAGACAATATAGAATGGTCCCTTTTTCGTCTGAGTGGCTAGCCAAAATTCAGGGTCTTGCTGGATATTCTAGTGAGGAGGGAGGGGTGGAATTAATTATGATATCATATATCTTTGATGTGTTTCTAGTTACAATAACGTGTGCTTTCTTAAGCATAGGAGAAAATGAAATAACCAGAAGCTGTTTCTCAGCTTGGTTTCCAGCTCCAACTCTCTTTTAATTTGTACTCCCTCCCCCTCCCCCTCAAAAGTTCCCATAGACATGGCCACATAGTACCATTTTGGCTTTGTTAAAGCTTCCTTTCAGTCTGAGAGCCATCTTACTCGCACCACCTGAGCTGCCTCTCATCCACTGTCCCTGTCCCCCTCCACACGCACCTTCTCAAAATAATAGCCAGCCAAAGCCACTTCACGTGGCACATTCAAATTCCCCAGCTGTCTTGCATTTGCCCTTGTTCTTGGTAGAAACATGGGCTTATCTACCTCTTACTAGTATCTAAATGGAGGGGAGCAATTAAACCTACCAGTTTCAACAAGTTTGAACCAGACTGTAACATAGCTTCAACAATTCTATCTTTTCTACCTGGTTATTTACTGAACAAATTTAATAACACATAGCTGTGTGTATGTCTTTCTTATGTTGTTTCACAGCTGCTTTAACATTCAAGTGCCTTGGAGACCAGTGGCCAGTCTACTGCAGGGTAATACGAGAGAAGAACCTCTGTCAGGACATGAGGTGGTATCAACGTTGCTGTGAGACATGCAGGGACTTTTACGCGCAAAAAATGCAACAAAAGAGTTGACCTCTGGCAGGCTGGCTGGCTTTCAGCTCTTGTATACTTATTTATAAACACACATACACACACACATAAACATACACATTCACACTCCAGCACGCTTCTTCAGACCAAATATTATCAGATTACATATAATTTAATCAAATTAATTTATTTTGCCTGCCAGACATCCTTTATTGTTTTGGTTAGACATCCTTCTTCTTTTATCCTCTAAGGTTTTCATAATTAATTTTATATGAACAATTTTGGATACATTTATCAGAATTTTTAAAAAAATAAATCATTAGTGTATTTTAAAAGTTTATTTTCAGTAGGGTCATCTCTCTGTTGCCAAAAAGCCATCATGTTATCTTGAATTTATTTTAATTTAGCTGAATAGTTTTGCTGTATATGGAAATAAAGCCCATTTTTATTTTATTTTATTATAATTTTTGGCATACAGAGTCAGAATGATCTTGTGTATTTTGCAACAGATGTTAAGGTGACTAAGCTAACATTATTGAACAGGTTATTACAGAATGTATTGTGAAATCAGTTCCTCTTTGATTTAGGAATCATACTGTAGGAGAGAATCTACTGTAACTTATAACCTACTAGAAACAAAAAAAAAATCAAATAGCAAAGTAGGGATTTTGATCATGCTCATGAACACATACTTGAACACAAGTATTGAATCAATGAAACACTGTAGAGATTTACACTGAATCACTGTTGCACTGTTTGAGGTAGGATAGAGAAACACAATTCTAGAACTTGTACCATCCTATGAAAACACGTCTGTACTGTTTTAACATGTCACTTGATTTTAAGTGTTTTTAAACAAAAGACCCATGCCCCTCTATGCCTTGTGTGTCCTTTCGCATTTTTATAAATAGAAGTGTCCTTGCTCCTGACACTTGTGTATAAGTTAATCTGTTAAACATTTTCACTTTTCTGTGGACTTAGAAGATAGCCTTGTGATACTTCTTTAGTTTTACTTTTATGAAAAAAGTCTTTATAAAAAATAAAATGTTTTGCACTTTTGTGAAACATTATGAAACAGCTAAATTTTCCTTATGAGAAAATATTGTACATGATTCACATGATTTTTACATTTTCAATAAAAAGGTAAAGCTTCTTTCTTCATTTGTATTTTCCTGTTGTGTGTATTTGTGTCTAAGACCTGGATCCACAAAAACCAGCACACTGCGCACAGACCTTTTAAGGTAGCATATAGGAAATGACAAGGATAGGGGTTGTCTTAAATTCCATCCCTCTCCATGGCATTACTGCCTTTCTCTGGTTTCAGGGAGACATCTTTTCTGCAGTATTGAACCTTTTCCTGGAACTGGGTACATTTCAAAAGGAGGGACTACTCCTTTATTTTAAAGACTAGGGAGCTAATAGAGTGGTTAGAGTGCTTAACTAGTGGTTAAAGCACTCATCAAAGGTGAGTGAATGTTTCTCTTCCCAGAGAGTGCCCTAAGGATGGAGCTGTAAGAGAAGGTGGCACTTAGTATTTCCTGTTAAAATCCTAAACTTTATTTTGAATAATTATGTATACATTGGACCAGAAAAAGAGAGAACAGGAGTGATAGAAAATGAGAATAAATAAAATTAACTGGGAATGAATGAGAGAATAGTTTAGTGATTAAGTCACTCACCTGGAAGAAGGTCCTACACCTACGTTCACGTTTACGTTTCTGCTCTAGTAAAATAAAGATATTTTAGCAGTGCAGGGACTGGAACCTAAATGAGTGTCCTAACCACTAGGCTGTACAGAGATGCTCAGTGTGTGTATCTGGCCACTTCGTATTTAATTATTACATGGAAAATAGAATGGCTTCCAGAGGAAGGGCTGAGAGTACTTCTCCCCATCTCTCTCCTCATTTCCTCCTTCCTGTTCAAAATGTCTCTAACATGGTGCTTAGTGCATGGCCCTAAAAGGTTTGAGTCCCCTCAGGCTAAGGGGGGAACTGAACCATGGTGTCTTGCATCCTGAGTGCTGTAACCATTTAACTATAGAATTAAAAGGGTGATAGTCACCACTACCTTGCCTGACTATGTATCCCCAGAGAATGCCCGTGCCATGCACGCTCTGGCACATGGCAGGGTACCCTGGGTGGGGTAGGGGAGGCTGCTTTACCTGGGACCCTGGGGGTCTCCCGGGGCTGCAGCAGTGACAGGAAGTCTGGCTAGCAGTTGGAGCATGACTTTGGCCAGCCAGGTTCTGGTTTTAGGCGGTGCATGCTGCTGCCATGTGCGCCACTCGGCTTTTTTTTTTGGCATGGTTTTTTTTGACCCCAAGATCTGCAAGGGTCAAAAAGAAACCTGGGCTGCAGGGCGGGGAACATCTGAATGTGTGGTGTGGTAGTGCAGATGGGTCTGCGATGCCACATCCCACACATCTGTGCTCACCTGGACGTGGCCTTAGAGTCGCAGCACAAAGTGCTTAATGTGGTCTTTAATTGTACTTTCTAATCGACCAACAGTTAAGTATGAAGTTTAGTGTGTAATTTAAATTAAGATCAGTGTCTTATGTGTAGGTTTAAATTAAGATAAGATACTATTTATTGTATCATTCTTTCATTTTACCTGTGTATGGAAAGAAGAAATTTGGGCCCACATTCAAGAAATGTAAACAATTTTATACTGCACAGATATTATCTTTTCGAACTTAATTTATTAAGCAAGCAATTATTGTTTTAAAAAATGAGACTCAAATTCTTATTTCTTTACCCTAAAGGAAGGGGGAGAGAATCGCACCTGTTACCTGGAGCTAATGTGTTCTTTAATTTTCTCCAAAGATGTTATTTGAATATATTAAATACAATATAATAACTGAGGTTCTGGTCAGAAAGCCTCCCTGCCTGGGAAGAGTGCTTAAGTCCCTCATTAATTCCCACTGATGTTGGTATAGGTATTTTAGCATACTTGATCTTGAAATGCCAGAATTTTAGCTTTAGCATTTCTGAGTTCAGAAATACAACTTGAATGCACTAATGTATAATGATGAATTTTAAAAACTGAGGAAGAAAAGATAAAAAAACAATTGTGACATTAAGAACGTTATTTTTGCATAACGGCAAATGACACAAATAAATTGTGTGTTATTTACAGCTAGAAGACTTGGCTGCTATAGTACACTGCTCTACAATGTCACAGACACTTATGTAATATACAATCTGGTTCTATAATTTTGCTGTCTTGAGGGGTTTTTTTCCTCAGATTTATCGAGAATTTTTACAAATGCTTCTGCACTTGCTTAGCTTCACTCTGATGCCTGAAGTCTAGCACATAGAAATAGGCTGCAAGGAACAGGGCCCAAGAGGCTTATTTTCAACAAGGACTATTATCTGTATTCTTTTAAGATTAAAAGTCCTGCAAGTTTTCACTTTTCCATGAAGAAAACTTGCTTTCTAAATAGACAAGCACAAACAAAGTTATATACTAAGTTGATTTACATCCTTAACTGTGGCTTTCATTCCTTCAGTAGTTATATTATAGGACTATTCATGAGATGTATGTGAAGTTTGTGTGACTTGAAGTCATTATGTATATGCATAGTCATAGAAAGCAAAGTAGGGCTGGAAGGGACCTTGAGAGCTCATCTAGCCCAAACCACTGCCTGAGGCAGGATCATGCCTATCCAAACCATCCTATACAAATCCATTGTCTAGTCTCTTAGCAAAACTAAATAATCAGCCCTGACAACAAAATACATATCACCCTAATCTGCCACAGGTAAAGCAGGGGACCATGGTAACAAATGTCCTGCTGCAACCAAAGTTAAAAATACACTCAAGAAATCCAGTCTAAGTCCTTCCTTTTAGTAATTCTCTGATCACTCTGAAATCAGCTATATTTTACTTCTTTTTTAAGCAGTCACCATAATTCAAAGAAGCAACACAGATCAATATGCTGTGTTGTTACAAAACAGGACACAAGTTTTGAAAATGTGTTTGGTTGGTGGGCTGTAGGTATGATGGTCTCAAAATGTATCACTACCTTGCACAGCAATGTCACTCCAGAGACTATACAGATTGGACTGACAGCTCAGTGCACTTTCCAGATGTGCTCAGTGAAGCAGTTGGGAGTCTTCAGCTGCTAAGCAATCGCACCAGAATTTACTCAGTTCTCCTAACAACCCCTCTCTATTAATAGGTTTTCCTTCCAGGCTGATGAATATATAACACTTCAACCAATGTCAAAGCAGTCAAATTCAGTTGGAAAATAAAGATGAAATTCACTCTGGCTCACAGGGGCCAGCCTGGGTGCTTATTAAATCCCACTTACACTCTGTTTTGATGGATGAAGTGGGATTTTAGCAGTGCAGAGAGCTTGTTCTAGTTGTACACTGTGGGGATATGTGAAGCACAACTCTGACCAAAAGTTCCCCCCAGTTATCACTCACTCCACCTTCCTGGCTAGTAATTCTTCTGGCATCATTTCAACTGGAAGAGTGTTTTATTTTATTTCAGTTTTTTATGTCAAGTTTTTCTTGATGAGTACCACAAATACTTTGTCCTTTGGCCATTTATATGTAAAAATATTGACTTAAAAAAAAAGTGAGTGGTCAGATCTGATGAAGAATGTATTGCATTTGAAAGCTTGTCTAACCCTATACTGACCATAGTTGATCCAATAAAAAAATACCACTGTAAAAAATCTTTTCCTCTCAGATCTAACTAGTACATTAGTGTTAAAAGTAAAAACCTATGACAGATAGAGATGCTTCAGAGGATGTATCTGGTCTCTCTAAGTATGTCACAACACTAAGTGCTACTTTCTGAATTCTGGTAAAGCACTATCAAAGCAAATTAATAACTTCATGAATGTCACAGACACCATAAACTAGCAATATAGTCTAGTGGTGCCTCAGGGCTTCACCATAAATCTCTTCAATTAAACAAAATCCATTGGGGAAAAAAACAAAAATCTCATTGTGGTAGCAGGGACAGATGACAAGAGTATGCTCATCCAGTCAGACATAAACTTTTAGCTAGGGACCTGCGGCCAGCTGCAATTAAGTAACATCCTTTCCAAGAGATTTCCAATTGGTGAGCTATATATTAACATAGTTCATAAAATATTTTGTTGAATAGTAACAAACATACATATTCTAGGAATATCTATGAGCAGAAGAAGATACAAAAATATTACTGCAGTAAGTTGATTCAAATTGTGGAGTTATTATTATTAGGACCCTGCATTGTTACCAGAATGGAAATTGGTTTTATATTCCTTTCATTTTGCCCATCTTAGCTAGTGAAAACTGTCAATATCATTTGTGTAAAATCATTCACTATAACAGATTAAAAGAAAATACAGTACAAGTATTACAAATATAATAAGGCTTAAGCTTCATCTTATAGCGTTCAAAGTCAATGACAGTTTTACTATTGACTTGAAGGGGAGCAGGATCAATCCTCTAAGGAGAATTTCCTGTATCAATAGCTGAAATAAATTAATATTCTTCAACTTGGCGAAGAATTGTTTGTCAACATCTCTTTACTCTGAGAACATGAATATCAAAGTAGCAATGGCAAACTGCTAAACACTGTGGCAAGATCAAGTGAGTTAGTATCCCTATAAAAAATTTCTGGAAGATTTGTCCCATTTCCTTCTACTATAGGCTGCTTCTAATTTTCAGAAAAAAGAACCTCCTTTGAAGTACCGTAAGCCTGAAATCTTTGGCAGGTCACTTTAGGAAGTGTGGGTATGCATTTAAGTGTCTCATGCATCTGGTCACTGATACTCTATTACCTTTAATGAGCGCATATACATCTATCAAAATGGACCTTGAACTTGAAAACTTAAGTTAGGCAGTTATAGAAATAAGTCTCACCTGCTCTGCTGCTTCTAAATGATCTGTTATCATTTGTAAACAATATAAGTGAGCCTGACACCAAGCCGGGGTCAGGTACAGTTTCAGGCAACTGTCGGATCCTTCTTCACTTCATTAATAATTGACTGTGTGCGCACAGCCAGGAAGCAGAAGCCTGGGCTGTTTTTATTATTACTCAACAGGAGGGAAACATGGATTTCTCTGCTTTGCCAAACAACAACCACCCTGATAAATTCCTTCAACTGGAAGTAAAATCTTTGGTGCAAAACTCTGCCTTTCTACAAGCCAGCCTGGCATACCTCCCAGAAGCAGTTTTTCCAGAAGCTCAGCAATGGCACAACAGGGTCTATTTACAGGTAAGGGCTTACTGGAAAGACCTGAACAGTGGGTTTCTTTCCGTAGTAGTCTATAGCATTTTTGTGAAATTTGGGGTTGAGCCTTTTGCTGCAGCTCCATCATCCCCTATCTTGCACAACTGAAGTCAGTAAGATTCTTGCCATTGATTTCAAAAGGATCAGGATAAGGCCCCATGATAACAATCTTTTTGATACTGTAAGCTTAAAGCCACCCGTCAGATCGTTTTGCCCTTATTCTTACAGCACTTCAGGTCATGTGATTGCTTGTGATATAGTTACAGAATTTCCTAGTTCCTAGATGAATGGCAAGTTCTACTGTTAAGTGCATTTACTGTTACATGGAGTCAGATGGAAATCTTCCTACATAATACACTAAGAAGCAGAGGAGAGAGAAATTCCCGAAGAACTCTATGGCAACCCGGATACATTCTTAATTACAGGAAGTTTTTACTATTTATGACTATATACTATAGTATTAACTTGATAAACATTGGTTATATAAGTGGACACCAAAGTGTTATGTTAGGGTAATAGGTGAGAGAAGAAAGAAAAGAAGAGTCAAGCATGGGGAGGGGAAAAATAGGAAAACATTTAAATGAAGGCACTCCTCAGGAAGTTATCCAGATTGCACAATTTGGTCCTCCCTCTGCAGAACCAGCATGAGATCTCCAGAAAATCCTTAGAACTCAAAGGATTGGCTGACAGAGAGAACCACACTGTGAATTAACTGCTTCACTCCCTGGCTCCCTAGCAAATTGCCCTTAACTGGGTTTGTCTACAGGTGCAATTAAGTCAAAGCAATAAACTCCAGTGCTTATTGTGCTGAAGTTTATTGTATCCTGGGTACTGCATTTATATGTTAACAGGCAGCCCCCGCACTAAAGCATCCTTGTGCTCCAGCCAGCCATGTCGGCATCTACTTATGCACTGTACTTATACTCTGCAGCAGGATAGTACAGTAAAAGCTCTGTTATCCGGCATCCCCCAGGGAATGGGGGATGATGGTTAATCAAATATTCTGGTTAATCAAATGTGCATCATCTGGTGCACTCCCCAGCGTCAATGTGCCAGGGGACAGAGAGGGGGTCCCCATGCAGGCTGCTTTGCTGTGGGACGAAAAAGTGGCAAAGAAAAACTCAGCTCGCGGCAGCAAAATGGGAAGTCCCCTGGAAGTGGTACTTCCAGTTTTGCTTTTGCCACATCCCTTAGATGCCAGTTAACAGAGTTTTCTGGCAAATAAAGTGCTGGTTAACACAGCTTTTACTGTATTTGTAAATATTAGGATAGTACTTGTAAATATTAAGCAGGAGTTAATTAGTTCACTCCTGCCTAATAGCACTGCATGTGTAGACACGAGATGTTTACTGCGGAGCTAGTTAGTCAACTGTGCAGTACGCATCTTATGTAGACGTGCCCACAGATTTCTAAGATAACCACAACTGCAACTTCTTCAACCTTCCTTAAAAGGGAGGCATGGGATGAGTATCTCTATAAGATGAGCCTTGGCATAATATATTATGATGCTTCCCTCATAGGAGTTGGGATAGGGTGGAATGAAATACATGCACGGAGCTCTAACCAAGGGAGAAATGCCCACATGATTCGAAAGAAAGGGAGATGGTGCAGTACTGGCAACTTATTTCTCACCACACCTAACCCAGCATTGGGTGCAGAAATGAAGCAATGCATACAAAGAGACCCCTCATTAGCAGGGAATATTCTAGTTTACTGTTAGTAAATAAGGCTAACTGCCCCAGAGCCGTTACTGAAAAATTCCAGCAGGATTAAATCTGTGAGGAGTATTCCCCATCAGACAGATAGTATCATTCCTAAAACTTACTCTGCCCCAGGACAGCCATCTCATCAGAAAGCTACTGGATTTCCAGTTCCTCATAGATTCATAGATGTTAGGGTCGGAAAGGACCTCAATAGATCATTGAGTCTGACTCCCTGCATAGGTAGGGAAGAGTGCTGGGTTCAGATGACCCCAGCCAGATGCCTATCTAACCTCCTTTTGAAGACCCCCAGGGTAGGGGAGAACACCATGTCCCTTGGGATCCCATTCCAGATTTTGGCCACTCTAACCGTGAAGAAGTTCTTCCTAATGTCCAGTCTAAATCTGCTCTCTGCTAGCTTATGGCTATTATTCCTTGTGACCCCCAGGGGTGCCTGGGTGAGCAGAGCCTCACCAATTCCATTCTATGCCCCCTTGATGAATTTATAGGCAGCCACAAAGTCACCTCTCAACCTTCTCTTGTGGAGGCTTAAGAGGTCCAGGTGCCCTAGTCTCTCCTCATAGGGCTTGGCCTGCAAGCCCTTGACCATACGAGTGGCCCTTCTCTGGACCCTCTCCAGGTTATCCACATCCCTCTTGAAGTGTGGCACCCAAAACTAGATGCAATATTCCAACTGCGGTCTGACCAGTGCCTGATAGAGGGGAAGTATCACCTCCTTGGTTCTGTTTGTCATGCATCTGCTGATGCACGATAAAGTGCAGTTAGCTTTGCTGATGACTTCATCACACTGACGACTCATGTTCATCTTGGAGTCCACTAGGCCTCCGAGATCCCTTTCTGCTTCTGTGCTGCCAAGCAGGTCATTTCCTAAGCAGTAGGTGTGCTGGACATTTTTCCTCTCTAAGTGCAGCACTTTGCATTTCTTCTTGTTGAATTGCATTCTATTGTTTTCTGCCCTTTTGTCCAAACTGTCCAGGTCTGCCTGTAGTTGTTCCCACCCCCTGGTGTGTCCACTTCGCCCCACAGTTTTGTATCATGCGCAAACTTGGACAAAGTATGCTTCACTCCCTCATTCAGGTCACTAATGAAGACATTGAAGAGTATCGGTCCAAGAACCGAGCCCTGCAGGACCCCACTGCCCATGTCCTTCCAGGTCAATACGGACCCATCCACCACCATTCTCTGAGTATGACCCTCTAGCCAATTTCCCACCCACCAGACTGTGTAATCATTCAAGTCACAGCATCTTAATTTGTTCACCAGTATGGGGTGAGATACCGTAACAAAGGCCTTCCTGAAGTCTAGGTAAACAATACCTACCCCTACTCCTGCATCCAGGTGTTTTGTAACCTGGTCATAAAAAGAAACTAGATTAGTCAGGCATGATCTACCTGCTACAAACCCATGCTGGTTTCCCCTCAGCATAATTTTTCCTGCTGGGCTCTCACATATATGAGCCTTAATAATCTTTTCAAAGACTTTGCCTGGATTCTCCTTCCTCCCCTTCTTGAAAATAGGGACCACGTTGGCCCTTTTCCAGTCCTCCGGGACCTGGCCTGTGTGCCATGAGTTTTCAAATATTCTTGCCAGTGGCTGTGCAATGACATCAGCCAGTGCTTTCAATATCCTTGGACGGAGCTCATCTGGGCCTGCTGACTTAAATACATCCAGTCCTTCCAAGTGACTCTGCACCATCTCAGGGTCAACACTTGGTAGTCTGGTGCCCTGCTGTTGTCTCTCTACAGTCTCATTGTGAGACTTGTCTTGCCCCTCATTTAGGAAGACCGAGGCAAAGAACTCGTTAAGGAGTTCAGCCTTGTCCCCTGTGTCTGTCATCAATTGCTTTTGCCCATTCAATAGTGGTCCTATACCGCCCTGGGCCTTCCTTTTACTCCTTATATATCAGAAAAACAATTTTTTGTTATCCTTAACTTGGGATGCCATCCACAGCTCCATGGTAGCTTTGGCCTTTCTAACTGCCTCCCTACAACTTCGAGCTGAGGAGGTATACTCCTCTTTAGTAATTGCTCCCTGTTTCCACTGCTTATATGCCCCCCTTTTTGCCCTTAGGCTGCTCTGGATTTCTCTGGTCAGCCAAGGAAGCCTCTTGGCCCCTTTTTCTCAAGAAAGACCTTTGGAGTATGTTTCTAAAAATGTTAACTCTAAAGCACAAACTTTGTCCTTGTTATGCATTTGTGGATGCATGTTGTGCAGATAAAGCACTATGGCTTGAAGTACATTTTATTTCTCTCTCTTTTTTTGCTGACAAGCAAATAAGGAGAAGCTAAGGCACTGATGAGTTCCAGACGTTAAAATCAACATGATGGCATAGTTCAGAGCTAATGGTGTAGGAATAACATGTTTTATTTTAAGATGGGAGGGCTAATGGGGTTAAGGGTTAGTTAATTCAGGAACAGGAGGGGGGTGTTTCATTTCAGAACAGATGTGAGTGACCTACAGACTCCTGAAGTCATTAAACCTTGTGAATAGCCTAATTCCCTGTCCAGGAATTCATTTTCTTTTAAGGAACAGTTCCTCCTCAGGATTCCCTGTGTAAAGTGACTGCTCAGTGGTGCATTTGTGGGCTCTCTGGGACCTTTATCATGAGATCATTCAATTTCAAGTGCACTTAAGTGCTTATGTAAGTGTTTCCTCCACCTATAAGTGTTTTAATTTATTTCCATTATAAAAGGCAGCTTGACATAACAAATAACTTGCATTTCAGACAAAAATGGTTCTCTTTTTGGTGTTAGACAGAGTGAAGTTTTCCCATCTTGCTGTGTATTTGAGTTGTATATTTTAAATAAAACAATACACAGAATCTTGGCCCTTGCTTGTAAAACTGGTGTTTGAAAACCGAAGACAGTGTTTTTTCACTAAAGGTCATTTACTGCATGCAGCCTGTCCTTCAGGATTGCCTAGTCCTGCTGGTGTTCAGAGCTACTCTGTGCCCTCACCTCATGCATTAATTTTCTGGTTCTCGAGTACAGCCTATAAACTAGTTGTGCCTTTGCAGAGTTTATCTGCCTCTCCACATACTTCTATTTGGTGACTTTCATTGAATTGCTCCTAACTCACCTTTCCTGATGATCTTTTCCTGTTCTTCTAGAAAAAAATACCAGGCCATTTCTCTTTTTGTCTTTAATCCACTTATGGGAAATTCAACACTCATCCTGCAAATGCTGCCACTATATGTATCACAGTTATCAGGCTAACTGAATTTCTGACCTCTTGGGCTGTCCAAAAAGTCCCCTCTAGGCCTCAGGATAGAATCATGCAATTCTTTCACTCTTAGCCCAAGCCCCGGGTCGTAGTCCCTTTTATATCAACTATGATTGCTTCCATCAGTCTGACTTTGGCTCAGACCCTGCATTTCTCCAGGAGCAATGATGTTGGTAACCAGATATCAAGCTTTTCTTTCTTTAAGTGAAGCATTATTTATTAGAACAAAGACCTTTCAGAGAAAACATAAAATTAAAACCAGTTGATATACATGCCTACTTTTCCCTAGGGCTTTCCATTCCTTGGATCTGGTAAGAGTTAATTCTTTTGAAACTTTTACAGATCATCTTTGAATCAGCCCCTCTCCCTGGTCACCTCCTGGCATGTGACATCCCCTTCTGCTCATGAGAAGCATTTTTTAACTCATTATTGGATCTCCAGGCTCTCAAAATACTAACAAAAGAATACTTGTTGGAACAGAATGCTTAAGAGAAATGCTGGCCCCACTGTCTTCCAGGTGTGTGCTTAAGGCTACCTACCTAATTAAAATATTGGTTTGTCTTCCCGTTTGCTGCCTTCATAGATCCCTATTAAGTGAGATCAATATAATCCTACTAATACAGTCCTAATAATCCACCAGACCGCTCCAGAAATTCTAACTTACTGACCCAAGTGACTTACCACATTTGTACCCTTATTACATATCAGGATTCTTAAATAAATTCATATCAGCTTCTTATCTTACATAGCTGGTCTCCTAGAAGCTTGTCTTTAAAGTAAGAAAAGTGCCCTTTCTAATGTTTGCAGTGTTCTTCAGAAGCATGACATACAGCTATGTACAACTGAGGTTAGAGTTATAACACTGAAAAGAATTTATTCATGCTAATTAATGACTAATATAATCATTGCCCTGCTACCCACTTTCATTACTGAGAAGGTCATGACAAAGCAATTCCTGCCAACATCTAGAGTGCTTTAATTCTTTGTGGGTGTGTCTACACAAGACATTTACTGAAGAGCTGCTTAATTAGCCATGCAGTAAGGTTTCAGCATCTAGACGTGCAGCCCTATTCGGCCATAGTAAACTAACTAACTCTGCTGTAGGTTAGTAATTTTAAATACAAATACTATACTATGGCAGAGTTTTTTACTATGCAGCACCACACATGTAGACACTGATGGGGCTGGCTGGGGCACGAGAGTGCTTCAGTGTGGTGGCTGTCTGCTGGCTAGCCCCACACTGGAGCAAACTTGTGCCCCAGCCAGTCCCTCCACAGCACACTGAGCTGGCTTGGAGCAGCCCTGGGCTGGCATTCTGACTCCCGAAGCCCCCTGCCAGCCAGGGGTGCTCTGTCTCAGGCACACGTGTAAACACAGAGCTAGGGAGCAATAAACTCCAGCACAATATGCACTGGAGTTTATTGCTTCGCATTAATAGCACATGTAGATGTGCCCTCTGCTAATGTAAGTCTGATTTTAGACCTAGCTACATACAGATATCCCTTGCCTCCTTCATTATCTCCACATCCCACAACCAAGTACACATATTGATAATTTCTGATTCACCACCTGCTTTTGTATCCAGTAATCGTGCGGTTTTGCTGGCACAGTTGTGGGTACTAGCAAACGTAGATGAAGTTGTGCTTAAATTACTCCATTCCTTCCTCCTGAGAGGACCCAGGTGGTATAGTAGTTGGTGATTCTTTTCTGTCCCAATAGTTCTCTCATTTGAGAAGCTGCCACCAGTCTATGTGCTTTTTTAATATGTATGTCAGGCTACTAGAAGAGATAGTGATGTGGTTATTCAGAAAATTCATCTCTGCATCAGTTTTTCATTGGGCTCAGGGCTCTCTCAGGTACCAAAAACTGGGACCTAAATCACTACTGGCTGACTGAAGTTCACTGAAACTAACGAAGGTGATGGTAGTAAACTGTAAGTAACAGCCAGCAGAAATGATGGAATTGGTAGCTCTTCCTTTCCTAGGTATAGTTTATTCTTATCTTTTTAATAAAATGTGCAGTCTATGATCGTGTTGAATATCCAGCTACTTTTCAATTGTTAATCTACAGCTGTAGCTGTGTTTGTACCATCAATGCTTGGCACCAAGGTTTCAAAGTTCCCTTTGTATTGCAGGCTTTGTCACAATTATCCATGTCCAGGTTACCTTTGGGCTGCCTCTCTGCAGTGCTGTTTGTGTGGAGCTATACCAGTTCTCCAACAGAAAATCTCATTAAAGGTACTGGAGATGGAGTCCATTCCCCTGCATCTTCTATGACTCAGAGTTCAATTGTGGACATGCTGAGGATGTCATGGTGAGGGTCAGCAATGCAATAGGAACCATGCTGTCCAGCAACAACAAGCCTGGAAGGTCTGGGGAAGAAAGTAATGTGGAGGAAAAGCATTGCTAGCCAAATATTATTCTAGTTTATTCAAATGACTCGGTGAATTGACAAACTCTTATGGGGAGGAGTTATTTTGTGTAAGAACATCTGTTACTAGGTGCTATGTTACATACATAGAGAAAGTGTATGCAGAATTTGACCTCCAATATGTAAAATCACTTATTGTTTAGAGATCCCTTTGATCCCTACTTGCAGTAGGATGGGCTTGAAAGGACTCAGCCTTAGCTTGTGATTTCCTGATTTTCACAGTTCACATTCTTAACATCAGTTTAATTCTTGATTTTCACTTTAGGAACAGATAAAAATGTGCATAAGTTTTGTCAGAAAGATCTACTTTTCAAAAATTTTACTTGGTCTAAGATAAAGTCAATGTGATAGGAATTGGCCGAGGTCATTGCAGGACCCCTGGCACGGCTTTACGAGTACTCGTGGTGCTCTGGAGTGATGCCGGAGGACTGGAAGAGGGTCAACGTGGTTCCCATCTTCAAAAAAGGGAGGAAGGAGGA
>NW_017729024.1:78706127-78709506 GCF_001723915.1 Gavialis gangeticus
CAGCAGGGCAGGCCCTATGAGGAGAGGCTACGGGACCTGAACCTGTTCAGCCTCCAAAAGAGAAGGCTGAGGGGGGATCTTGTGGCCTGTTATAAACTAGTCAGGGGGGATCAGCAGGCATTGGGGGAGTCACTGTTCCCCCGAGCACCACCAGGAGTGGCCAGGAATAACGGTCACAAGCTGGCAGAGGGTAGGTTTAGGTTAGATATCAGGAGGCGCTACTTCACGGTCAGGGCGGCTAGGGTCTGGAACCAACTTCCAAGAGAAGTGGTGCAGGCTCCTACCCTGGGGGTCTTTAAGAGAAGGTTAAACACCTTGCTGGGGTTGTTTGACCCCAATACTCTTTCCTGCCATGGCAGGGGGTTGGACTAGATGATCTACTCAGGTTCCTTCCAACCCTAGAATCTATGAAACTATAGAAACGTTCCCTAAATAAACAGGTGCTTTTATAGTTTTGTGTCATGGAATAATAAAATAACATAATGTAATAAAATATTGAGCTAGAAAACTTAAAGAGGAACCAGATCTCCCAGAGATGGAGCCTCTATTAATTCTCTATAAATCTCTCTGCAAGGTCATCCTTCTCTATGCCAGATCTCTGTCCTGCTTGGAACAGGGCAAACTGTTCACCGTGAACAATTAGTCAAATGGTTTCTTTCTGGCAAATTACCTGTTTTGTAAACAGCATTACAGATTTGTTAATTATTGAAAGTGCGCATTGAATATTTTATTAATACATTTCAGATTATAGTTTTATCATGAATTCTCCAGCACAAATATTGGTTGGAGCATTTAACATTTCTAATTCACAATTTCTATTGCATGAACAGTCACCTAAGTCAAATATTAGCTTGTATGTTTTAGATGAGTTCCAAGCCCACAAAGAGTTGTCCATTTGACTTCTCCAAAAAATAGCAATAATCGTCTGAATGAATATTTATATCAGGATTCACAACACTTTCTTTTTTTTTGAACGTTTCTGAATAAAATCTTGTTTGCACAGAAGCCTGTGCAAAGTACTTAGAATAGGTTGCAAGTGAATGGCAAGAGCAAGTGCATGGTTTCTAACTGAATGACTGTTTGCTAATATAGTAAAACCTTAACATAACAAGCCCTCTTTAAAACACCCTCCCCCCCCTGCTTTTAACAATTCCAACATCAGGAACTCATTTTTTCGTTATTATGATGCAGCAAACTGACTAATGCGGTTATAGCAAACACCCTCTTTTAATGAACTTTTCACCCAGTGTCAAGGCGATTGATTATAATGAAGTTGTACTGCATATTTTCCAGCTCCAATCATCCCCTGTTTTTCTGTCTTGTGTGTATACATCTGATTGTTGCAGATTACCTATAGTCTGCTTCATTTTTTAGACCTAAACTTTTTCTCTGGACTTCAGGGATCTTGCATCGTTCCTTCTTCTTTCTTACTCTATTTTTAGGGCTGTATTCACTTTAAAAGCTCCAAGACAAAGTGTTTTTTCTCTTTTCTTCACCTCCATCTCTGTGGGTACATGTATGCTAATACTTAAGGTTGACTTAGTGGTTGTATTCTATCAGCCCAAGCCTCATGAACTGTCCTTTCCCATCTACAACTTACCTAGAAGTCTGTATAAAAGACATCCAAAATGACTGTCCTGTTCCTTGAGCAAAGGCTCTTAAGGAATCAGATTATGAACTATTTCTAACTTTTCCATAAATATACTTGGTTCCAGTTACAGAAAATAAGGACAGAAAGTGGAATGTAAAAGGTTGGAAGCCGGGAGCAATAAGTTGTGGGACTGCTGTTGATTTCTTGTACTTGTGGTCTCTGGTCTCCAGTTTGAGACATGTACTGCACAGTTGACTAATGACTTGCGCAGTAAAGATCTCAGGAGCTACATGTGCGCTCCTATTAGGGCACACAAAACTAATAAACTCCATAGTAGGGTAGAACTTGTAAATACAAGTCCTATCCTGCTGTGAAATTTTTTTGCATGCAGCAGCACACATGTAGACACTGAACTGGCTGGCTAGGGTATGAGGGTGCTGCCTGCTGGCTAGCCCTGCACAGAAGCACCCTTGTGCCTCAACCAGCCCCTACACAGCACATTAAGCCCAGTTGCAACAGCCCCAGGCTCGCAGGCTGAACCCCAGGGCTCCCTGCCAGCCAGGCCTGCTCCAACTTGGCTCAATGTGCTGTGGTCCAGGCACATGTGTAAACCCTGCACTCAAGAGCTTCCCAGGAGCAATAAACTGTGGAGCAATAAGCTTTGCAGTTTATTGCTGCACACAAATGGCACATGTAGATGCACCCAGTCTGAAGTTCAGTAAAGCTCTCAGAGTCAGACTGGATTACTACCAGGGGTCTTGCCTAGAGATTTATTGATTTGAGGGCAACATGAAGGTTGTCCCTACCTAACAGTGGATATATTTGTCTCTTTTATGAATTGTTTGCATGTATGAATCTGTGAATTAGGTTTGAATTCCCTCACTTCAATAACCCTTTCTGCTCTCCTCAGAGGGTCTCACTCCACATCATCTCTTCTCTATTGTCATGCTCATATGCATGGCTATGCATGTTTCCAAGTCAATAGTCTCCAAGAAAAAGAAGTTACAGTCAGTTTTGGTATCAATGGGCCTTTCTAGGTGCCACAAAATTGGCTTCTAAAGCAGCTTAAATGCTCTTTTGCACCTCTTTAATTTCATAGTTTCATAGTTTCATAGTAGTTTGGAGTCAGAAGTAACCTGAATAGATCATCTAGTCTGACCCTCTGCCACTGGTAGGAGTACACACTGGGATCACACGACCCCAGACAGGTGTTCATCCAACCCAAGGTAGGAGCGAGGACCACTTCCCTAGGAAGTTGGTTCCAGATCCTAACCACCCTAACAGTGAAATAGTGCCTCCTAATCTCTAATCTGAACCTATTCTCCAGCATCTTCTGGCCATTGTTCCTCGTCACCTCAGGTGCTGCTGGGGGGAATAGGGCCCTTCCTATTTGCTGCTGATCTCCCCTAATGAGTTTGTAGGCAGCCACTAAATCCCCCATCAGCCTCTGCTTGCTGAGGCTGAACAGATTCAGGTCCCTCAGCCTCTCCTCATAGGGCCTGCCCTATTGCCCTCCAACCAAGCGGGTGGCCCTCCTCTTTAACCTCTCAAGGCAGGCCACATCCTTCTTAAAGTGCGGTGCCCAGAACTGGATGCAATACTCCAATTGTGGCCTGACCAATGTCACGTAGAGGGGGAGTATCACCTCTCTGGACCGGCTTGAGATGCATCTTTGGATGCACGACAATGTGCGGTTGGCTTTGCTGGCTGCGGTCTGGCATTGAAGGCTCATGTTCATCTTGGAGTCAATAATGACTCCAAGATCCCTTTCTGCCTCTTTGATTGCAA
>NW_017729024.1:78710043-78722381 GCF_001723915.1 Gavialis gangeticus
ATCCTTGATAATTTTTTCAAGGATTTTCCCCAAGACCGATGTGAGGCTTATGGGCCTATAGTTTCCTGGGTCCTCTTTTCACCCTTTCCTATAAATGGGGACCATATTAACTAGTTTCCAATCTCCGGGCACCTGGTCTGTGGACCATGATCGCTCGTACAGCCGGGCCAAAGGCATAGAATGACCCCTGCCAGCTCTCTCAGCACCCATGAGTGGAGGGCATCATGGCCCACAGATCTGAAAACATTCAGCCCTTCCAGAAGATCCCTAACTACATCTGCACAGACCCAAGGCCTGGCAGTGCTATCCCCAAGATTGCCCCTACCTGTGGTGGGAGAGCTGTCCTGGTCCCTGTCCAAGAAAACAGAGGAAAAGAACTTGTTAAAAATTTTGGCTTTCTTGTCTGGCGTAGCCAAAAGATTACCATTTGAGTCTAGCAGGGGCTCTACATTACCCCGTGCCCTCTTCTTACTCCCAATGTATTTGAAGAAGGACTTTTTGTTGTCCTTGATCCTGGTCACTAGCCTGAGCTCCATCCCTACCTTGGCCTTCCTAATAGCCCTCCTACACTCACAGGCCAAGGAGGAGTATTTCTCCTTGGTCATAGCCCCTCCCTTTCACCGGGTGTATGCCTCCCTTTTGGCCCTCAGGCATTCTCGAATGCCTTTGCTGAGCCATGGAGGTTTCAGAGCACTCTTACCCCACTTCTTTCTCTCTTAATGGCATTGCTGTTCGCACGCTTTGCAGCGTATTCCATTTGAAAATGACTTTGTAACATAGGAAGATAAAAAACCTCCAAGGTGTTTTAGTTTGCTACCTAACAAAATGCAAGAGTGCATGGGGTCCTGGAAGTGCACAGGGTGGCACTCACCCACTGGCACCTGGCCTGGGTGGTCATGGGGGCACTGCAGCCACAGAGAGAAGCACCAGACGCCGTGCAGCTTAGGGGCTGTGTGACCTGGTGGCAGCCCATGCAGGCAGGCAGGCAGGCTTGACTGAAGAAAAAAAAAAGTAGCAAGGAGCCTGATCTTTTTTTTTTCTCCGAAGCCTTCCTGCTTGAGTTGTGCAGGGGCCCAGTGTTTCCCTCTGTGGTTATGGGGGGGGGCAGTGCTTCCTTCCATGGCTGTGGTGCCCCCCAGGACTGCCCGACCTGGGTGCCAGCAGGAGGGTGCCACCTGGGGGGTGCTGCCACTGCTGTGAAGAGAAGCACCAGGCCCCCACTGAGCTCAGGGACTGCTTAGCCTGTTGGCAGCTCACCCTCATCCCTGCCACCAGAGAGGCAGGTAAGGATCAGGCTCCCACCCTTGTATACACACCACAGGAGTTTCATTCAGCTTAATCCTCTCTAAACACTGAAACAGTGGAAACTGTGGGTTTTTAAAAACACACCATTCCAATTTAGGGATAACTAAACCAAATTCATAGATTCATACATGCTAGGGTCAGAAGGGACCTCAACAGATCATCAAGCCCAATCCCCTGCCTAGGCAGAAATAAAGTGCTGGGGTCTGATGACCCCAGTCAGATGTCTATCCAGCCTTCTCTTAAAAGATCCCCAAGGTAGAGGAGAGCACCACCTCCCTTGGAAGCCCATTCCAAATTTTGGCCACCCTTACTTGTGAAGAAGTTTTTCCTGATATCTAGCCTAAATCAGCTCTCTGTCAGTTTGTGACCATTGTTCCTTGTAACCCCAAGAGGTGCCCTGGTGAACAGAGCAGAATTAAACCCCCGTGGTCTGTACAAGCGCCCAACAGGGGGCTAGATTATTTGGGACATTTGGGACAAGTATTGCCTTCATGAGCAAATTTTGAACTAGTTCTGTTCCAATTTAAAAGCATTTTTATTTAAAACAGATTTAAAAATTACTGTCAAGTCACATACTTTTCACAGTATTTTAGCTTGGTGAGAACATGCATCCCCTGGTGAGACAGCTCACTTTCTTCAACAAAATGTTCCCTATATTCAACCAACTAGCAAGCCTCAGGGATGCATCATTAAAGCTGCTGAAGATTTTAAAATAAGAAATAAACAAAATAACATGCAAGCAGCAAGAAATGACAGATTAAAACATCAGCTCAACTGAAATCAGGCCAGCAAAAGCCAGAGGGTTATAGTGCCAACTATAATTGCAATGTGAGGAATAATATCAACAGGGGATACGTCAAAGCTAAAGGATGACATATGGAAACTGTGAGCTAACAGAGGGACTCACAGGTGCTGGGGATCCACCCACCCGCTAATACCAGATTGTGATAATTATTGATGTGCAGCATGCTTAGTCACTTGCGTGTGATCAAGTGATAAGATTGTTAATGATGCTTCCTCAAAGGGACATTTTTATAGAATTCTGTTTACATGGGAAATCTTTCGAGGGGAAGCTCTTCTGCTTCCCCTTGTTTGCCTCAGCTGCTTTACACCTTTATGAAGGATGGGGAAAGTATTCAGTGTATGGCTGTTTTTCTGTGCTTTTTAAATATAGAGGAGTTTGGGCTGTCTGATTCTATCTGCTTTCCAGTGCTCGTTACAATGCAGTCACAAGTCACCATCAGACTTCAGTTATCTCAGATCAAAGTTCCCAGTGGCAAACACTCTAAAGAGTTAAGGGGTAATGCCAGGAGAATTCCTTTTGTACATTATGCATACTGTAAGAGGAAATTCTGGCACTGCTATAGGACATTCTGGAATGAAGGGATGCAATGACTGTATTGTACATGGACTTCTGGGCCTGCTAGCATATTGCTAGAACTAAATTGAAAATAGCAGAAAAAAGTTGAAACTGTATGGTGAACTGGAATTGTACTTCTTAGCACACTGAAAGGGTCTTAGTGCTTAGTAATTATAGCTTTTGCTGATGATTATAACTACAGTTTTGTCAGCTCTTTGGACAGCTACTCTTCATTTAGTGGTAAAACAGCTGCTTTTGACTTCTCCAAGATTTTTTGGTCCAGATCCCGGTAGTGGTGGTTTTTTCACCCACTGAAAAAAATGTGATTAAATTATTATTGCTACTGAGGGATTTCTAAGATGTTGTCAAGGTTTGTGCTTCCATAATGCCTGTAGCAAAGGAAGCTTTCCCATAGACAGATATAGAATTTTTAGAGCTTGTTACATTGGTTTTACTGTATTACCTGAAACTGAGGGTGCAGAACAGGGACTGTGTTAGCTATCACGAGGTTCAACAGCAGTGAAGTCAACTGAGCTATATCGTCTTGCTCAAGGACAAAATGCTACTACTCCTATACAACAGGTGGTGAATATGGAGGGGCATCTGCATCACAAAGATGATAGACAATTTGTGTCCTAACTGTCTTACAGAGTGAAAAGAGAAATGTCACTGAGCAGCCTGACTTAGAATTCAGTGCAGTCAACCCGGAAACGATTGACAAAGTTCTTGGTAAACACATTACAGCTGTCACCTTGAAATCCACCATCAAGCGCAATCCTTTGTACAGTGGCATTCGAACTGATGATGCCTGGGAGGAGAAGAAAAAATGCCCTTCCTGGACTGTTCAAGATTATGACAGACAATCATTGCATTCTAATCTGGCTATTTGCATAAAGGTATTGTAGTGCAGAATCATGTTGGGATGTTGTGCTATGTATTTGGTCCTGAATTAAGGAATACAACATGGGTGACTGGTGCCTCCCGAGTCAGGGCGGCACCAGATCACCGACTGGCAGGGTAGGGCCCCCAGTGGATGATCGCTGAGCCCGAAATCACCAGTGGTGAAACGAGAAGTACACTTCCGGTGGCACTTCTGGTTTTGCGGCTGGCATTTCCACGAGGCGCACGGCCAATCTCAGGAGGTGCACGTGCACCCGCATGTGTCGCCAATGGAGTACAATGTTTTACTCATCTGGTGGTGATTCCAGGTCCAGAAGTAAATGTGAATGTGTTCTTGTACAGACAGCACATCTGGATGGGTACAACCATGAGAGGATGGATAGTCTTGGGGTAGAGGCTCTGAAGATCTCAGTGAGGTTCTTACTTTTCCACAGTTTGCTTCTCTGAAGCTCTGTGCCTCAGTTTCCCTATCTTTAAATGTGGTTAATATTATATTTTCCTACCTCACAGGTATCAAATACAGGGAACATTCATAAAGGTTTATGAGATACTAAGATGATATGTTGATGGTATAAATACCTAAATAGATTAATTATGCTTCAATTTAATTTTTAAATATGTGCCTTCCTACAGCCAGACCTGCAACACTCACTCCTTCCTGCTTTTGGGGTAGCATAAATCATGTGCGGGTTTGCTTTTTCTAGTGTTCCCACTGCTGAAAAAATAACTCAGATCTGCATTTGTAAATTAGCACCTCTGAATTAGCATGAGAACATCAGGAGAGTTGTTCTGGGTTTCTTTATCACATTTCAACGGCTGGTGTCCTACATTTGGTTCCTGGCTGAATGCTGTGGGTTTAATGTTCCTCTGTGGGACAATATTTGCAGCATTTGGCAGCTAATGTGACCAATGGCTCAAGTATAAGCCCTTCTGATTTGTGCTGTGATGCCTTAAATCTATTAATCACTAACTGATGACAGTCAAAATACTCCTGACTATGTTCTAAGAAACTTTTTGTATCAGACAGAGGAACTGAGTTCATTTTCTGATCTTTCTTTTAGGAAAATCCTAACGATCTACAGTTTTGGATGGGGGATATTTATACTCCTGGGTATGATACCTTGTTGAAAAAGAAAGAGAGAGAAAAGAAACTTTCCAAATACTGCCGAATTATTCTGCTTACGGTATTGGCTGTTTGTATCTTGATTGCCATAGTCACTGTTAGCATTTTATTTACTTGATTCAGCCAAGTCCTGTCAAGGAGAAATTTTCCAATAAATTTTTTTTATGAAAATACTCCCCTTTGTTTTGTTTGAATTCCAAAATTGTTGTCACAATTTGTTTGACATCAACATTTTAGAAAGTTCCTATGCAACATAAGGAACTGATCCTCGAAGTAAATATGCTTGAGCACTACAGTGCCTCTCTGCATAGTTCATAAATAAGTTGGCCATTTTAGTGCCTTGCTCTTTTGATCACTGATCTGGGCTAGATCCTAATCTGAGCTGCAAAGAGCACATTGCCAGTACTTTGAAAGGTTTGTTATTTCATTCAGTCCACATACTATGCAAAATACCACATCACGTATTTACGATTTAACCCAATTACTATGATACCACAACAGTGTGCTAGCATAGCTTTCAAGACATCTCAGAGTATTTTACACATAAAACAGTGGGCACTCTAGAAAATTATGCATTTAAAACTTCTCACAAAGCTTCATACTTGGGTTGTTGTTGTTTTTTCCTTGAAGAAAAAAAAATACCGTGGGCCTTGTACTTTGATCCTAAGAATTACAAAAGATTCTCAAATATTGCTTCAGAGTTGCCTCAAAACCTCTTACTGTCCTCCGACAAAGTACATGGAACATGTGTACCACCTACTAAAGAAATGACCTGTCTTTCATTAAATGCCATATCACAGAAGGCAGAACAGGAGTTCTGGAGTTGAAGACAGAAAATGGAATACAGGATCTGCATTGAATTGATAAAGAATGAATTCAGTGCATGTGACAGGATGTAGATTTGCAAATATTTAACTTCTGAAAGTATAAAGCTACCATAGGCAAAAAAGGAGTGCGTGTCTCAGAATCATTGAGGGTAATACAAATGCATGATAAATGGGCAAATATGTTGTGGACAAAAACTCTGTGGCCTTGTCCAGATGAGCACAGACGTGTGGTATTGCACACCTGTCTGCAGCATGACACTGCACATGCAGACATTCCCTGCACTGCTACCTTGAAGCAAGGGGTGGGGAGTTGATCCTGGGATCTTCCAGGGTCAGAAAAGCCTGAAGAAAAAAATACAGAGCAGTGCACCTGGTGGTAGCGTACGCCACACCAGACTAGAGCCTGGTTAGCCAGAGCCATGTTCTGGCGGCCGACCAGGCTCCCAGCTGCAGGAGCACCATGGCGGCAGCATCTCAAGGCCCCCAGGACCCCAGGTAAAGCTGCTGCAGCCAGGACAGTTGCTGGCCTCAGCCTCCTCTATCCCACCCAGGGTAACCTGACGTGCACCAGAGTGCGCATGGCATGAGCGTTCCCTGAGGACAAGTAGCAGTGGCACACCTTGTCCCCTGGGAAACAAACATCTGTGCTTGTATGGATGCAGTCTACGTGCACAAGTTACACTTCTTCACTTCATCTGTACTAATCAGTCAAATTCTTGGCATAAGACAAGCCCCTTTACCTGGCTCAAGTCTCACAAAAAGGGAAGTAAAGCCACCCTGATTGGGCAACTGGGGATTCCCTTGACCTGAAAGAATCTTACAGTGTCATGAAACCTGAGTAGCTGACTTTATGCCAGATGTTCTCCACTCCATACAGGCAATGTGTTAGGGCAGCTTACAAACAGGTCAGGGTAAGGCTGTAAGGCACTGGATGCTCACATTCATGGACAATGGAAAGCTTACTGGGTGTGTCTACACATGCAATTAATGCAACTGAATGAAGTCCAGTGCAATTTGAACTGAAGTAAACTAATCCAGCTAACACCATCTACACATGCATTTGGGTAGACAGTGTCAGATAGTGCTTGTGATAGCACTGTGTCACAACACAGTAAATTAATCTACACCAGCCTAATTGCCACACACGTGTAGACAGTGACACTTTACTGCACAGCAAATTAGTCTACTGCTCAGTAAAGCACACATGTAAATGCGCTGTTTGAAGAGAATAATTCAGTTGGTGTAAATTAGAATAGTTGCCTTCCTTAGTGTTAGGCTGCACTCATCCTCAAGACAAGGTTATGTTTTTCTCCCTTTTGCTCTAGCTGAAACAAGTTTCAAATTTGACTACATCCAACATCACTTTTATGATCTGGTTAAAACAGGACTTTCATCTACCCTAATCACCACGTTGTTCTGTAATGTTATGTAAATAGGATCGAAACCATGTCCTTAGAAAAACTGCATAGCTTTGATAGGTTTATGCTTCAGGGATGAACTTAGTATCTATGCAATATAACTGAATTGTATTTTAAGCATAGCATGAAACAATCATTTACTAACTAAGACTGCTGACATGCTGAAGCTTTAAAGTAGGCAGGCTCTTATTCTGAAAGATCAGATGCATTCAGTTTATAAAACAAGTGTTTAGAAGTGTTTTAGGAGATTAATGCCTTACAGTATGAAGTATTTATTCACATTAAAGCAACAATGCTTTATCTGTTTTTTCTAGTCACATTTGCTTAAATTGCATCACATACAATGTAGAAATGTATTTTTGTAAATTATTGAGGCTGGTGGGCAGGAAGCCTAAAAGCAGAAAGTACTGTAATTTCCAGGAAAACAGCCAATAATGAGAGTTTCTTAACTGTTCTGCTCTCTGTGGGTTTAACAGGAGGGATAAAATTGTTTTCTCCATGAGTCTGTTACTGGCTGTTTCAATCTGTTCTTGCTGCTGTCATCTAGTGGAGATTAGGAAAAGGAGGGGGAAAAAAAATTCTTCACTTTTTTCCATTTGCATTTATTTCCATCTAGATTATGCTGCTGCCATCTAGAGGAAGTACTAAGGATACACAAAAGGTGTTCCGTGATTTTGTTTACTAGAAGATGAAACTTAAATAGTTCATTGCTTAATTTCTCCTTTCCTTATCTAGATCTATGTAGCTTCCCATAGGTTCATTTTGCAAGGATTACAGGAATTTTTCCTCTACCCTGCTGCCGCCCCCTTCCTATTACATGACTTAGTGAAAAAGAAACTTGTTCTTAAGTGGAATCATCAGTTCCTAAGTGGAATAACTAGTCCTTGGTTACATGCCCCCCTTTGTCTCTGCCTTTCCCCCACTGGTCCAGGGTAACCTGCCTCTGCTTCTTGGGAATGGGGGCTTTGGAGCGAGAGGAGGACTTCTTTTGGGGCACACTCCCACTGGTGCCAGGCTGAGGAGGAACAAAGGCAAGGGATTGCTCCCTCCTGAGCTGCAGCAGCATCGTTGTGGTGGTGAAATGTTTCTTGTCCTTGCCCCGACTGATCTGCTTTTGGCAGTGCTGGCAGGTAGCATACCTGGGATCATCTGCCACCTCAAAGTGATCCCACACTACACTACCCACCCACTTGTGGGTTGCGGATGGGGATCCTACCTTATCCCTCATCCTTACCAGGCAGGGGCACAACAGGAGAAGGAGCTGAGCCACCTGCCCCCACAACCTCCTCCAAAGTGCTCTCCAGAAGAGACCTGCCTCTAGGGGAACTTTGAGAGGTGTGGAGCACAAACTCAGATTCCTCCTCCTTCCCCAGAATTTCCTTTGCTATAGCATTCAGCTCCACTGCTTCCAGATCCACCTCTTATTGTGGCACTGGAAGGTTCATGCTGGGAACTGAAATTGGGGTGGAGATGGTCATGCTGGGGCTGGTTGTTATTGCTGGTGTTAGTGAAGGTGGTGCAGGTGCAGATGCTGCTCCCACTTCCTTGGTGCCACTAGCAGCAGAAGACTCATTGCTGCTAGGAAAGAGGGTGCATCTATATGTTGTTCTTTGGGGGAGGGGGTTCGGGGGGGGGGACTTGCAGGGTTCCCTCTGCCCCCTCTCCCTCCCCTGCCAGAAGATCTGGGACTTGCCTTTCCAGAACACTTCATAATGCTTGGTGTGCTGCAAAATGTGTATGTGTCTGTAATATATGTTGTGCTTCCCTGCAGTGCACAGTGATGACACCCTGTGAGGGAAAACACAGAAGAGAAAGACTAGCTACCAAGAGACTAGATAGCAAGCCAGAGCCTTTCAGATGCTGCTGGTCCAAAAGATACAGCTCACAAAAGGCACGGATCACTTCAAACACAGCCTTATATGTTGTTTCTACATCCCTTCCCCAGAGCACTATGATTCAGGGAAAGATCACAGTCACTGGCCAGCTACAGATGTCAATATCAGAACAGTCTCCCCCCCCCCCCATGTAACAGGGAATCCTAGCCTGTTACCAGAAAGCAGGCTACCAGCCCCTTTAAGACCAGAACTTTCCGGGCACAGCCTGCTGGCAGAGTAGGGGTTAAATCTGAGCCCTGCCAACTAGTCAGGTGACCGGAAGGGGGGAGGACAGAACTATAAAAACCCTGGGCTGAGCTGGCTAAAGGGGCTTGACTGCAGAGAGGGTGGACTCCTGATGACTTCCAGAGAAGCTGCTGCAGTCCCACAAGAAGGAGAACAGCATAAGGGGGGGCAGAAGCATGGAGTTGGAGTGGCAAAAAGTGTCGCAGACCAAGTAAAAAATCCAGTGTCAGATACCCTGCACAGAAACACATGTCTGAGCTGCAGTAGGGTTTGTTGATCTTGAATAGGCCTCATTACAGATAAGATAATCATCCTTGACTGTGAGGAATTGCCAAAGAAGACTGAGAAGTTTTTCCTGATATCTAACTTAAACATCCCTGGCTGCAACTTGAGACCATTTCTCCTTGTTCTGTCATTTGCCACCAGAGAACAGTCTAGCTCCATCCCCTTTGTAACTACCTTTTGGGGAGTTGAAGGCTTCTATTAACTTCCCCCCACCCACCCCGTCTTCTCTTTTCCACACTAAATAAGCCCAGTTTTCTCAGCCTTTCCTTAGCCCCCTATCTATTTTCATTGCCCTCCACTGGACTCTTAATTTTTACTTTTGTTTTAATGAGTGGTGGACTTGCTAGTTCTTTATTACTAATTCACTTTTTTATTTATGAATGCCAGATTAAAAAAATCATCATGTATTATTTGTGAATCTTTAGGTTAAAGTCATTCCTAGTATTTGAAAAAAAAATCTCAGTTTTTCAAGCTATGTTTTTAAAGCTAACTTACTAAAAGCAACTCTGCCAGGCATTGACTTTTAAACTGTGCAGACAGCATACCATATTTCTTATGCTAAGAATATAGAGGTAAAGATAGATAGGACTCAGGTGCACCTAAGAGAGCACAAAAAATGGCCATACTAACTAATCTGTGAAGCCCCTGTTCATAACTTTTTCCCTCTTTAGCAGAATGCCTCATTTGATTTTAATAGTACTTAAGAAGGCCCTTAAGTACATTGTGAAAGACAAATAAATATAGACCAGGGGTAGGCAACGTTTTTTGGCTGGAGTGCTGAAAAAAACCAAAATGTCTACCTTGAAAGATGCTGAAGTGCCAGCATATCAGAAAAACAAAATGAGGGCAGAGGAGTACATAGCAGGACACGCTGCATATTAGTGTTATAAGGTCTTTCTCTATATAAAATTAAACTATTGTTGTATGTAAAGTAAATAAGGTTTTTAAAATGCTTAAGAAGCTTCATTTAAAATTGAATTAAAATACAGATCCTACCAGTTTAGTGTGATCCTTGCCCTTGCTTTTACTTGTTGAATTTTCCAATGTCTGGCCTGTATTTGTATACTTTAAGCTGCACACAGGCTTCTGAGTGATTGGTTGTTAACTGGCTCTGAGATGGACAGAGGACTGCCTTCATGTGTGAAAATACCTGTTCACACAGGTGTGTGGATCCAAATGCTGAAAGCATTGCAAACACAGTTTTCTTCAAACTGTTAAATTTCACTAGCACGGTCAGAATAGAGGCCCCATGATCTCTCTCAGTAGCTTCAAGCACACTCCGCAGATCTCTAAACTTCGATGTCTATGATTCTGAGCTTCTTAACTCAATGAGCTGCATTTTTAGATCTTCAACACCCATCCACTGAAATAAAGACAAATCCAGGTCGCTGTCATTGAAGTTTTCTGGTTTAATTAGAAAAGAAAACATAGGGCCAAATTGCTGGAAATCTTGAAAGCTGTCAGAAAATTCTGATTCCAGTTCATGCATGTACATTCCAATCTCATCAACACTGACAGTGCAACATGTTGCTTGCTCTTTTATATGTTGGAAGTAGTGGAAAGGTGACATTGAAGGGGAAGACGAGGGCGGAGGAAACATCGGACTGCCAGACCAAGCAACACCCACAAGTACAGCCCAGCCTAGGCTGACGAGAGGAACATATATACAGGTAAGTGACAGGGGCCAGGGTAATGCTGAAAGTAGGGGGCCAGTGCACACATCCACAGGAGGCCTCAAATGCCTCTACACAAACACTTGTAGTACGGGAAACAAGCAGGAGGAACTTACCCTCCTGCTAGCTGACACCAACCCAGACATAGTGGGAATCACTGAAACGTGGTGGGACCCAACGCATGACTGGGCGGTGAATGTCAAGGGCTATAGGCTGTACAGGAGGGACAGGATAGGAAGGAAAGGTACTGGTGTGGCACTCTACATTAAGGAGGAATACACATCCTCGTCAATTAGCAAAGAATCAGAGGAGGGGCCTTCTGAAGTGCTTTGGGTTAGAATACAAGGCTGTCGTGGGGAAAGAGACTTAAGAGTGCAGGTGTACTACAGACCTCCCAACCCAGGGGAAGAGCTAGACCAGGAATTCTTAAGTCAGCTCATGGAGGTAGTTAAGTCAAAGGATGTGGTCATCATGGAGGACCTGAACTTTCCAGACATCTGCTGGGAAGAGCAGTCAGCTAGGTCTGACCACTCACGTAAGTTCCTAGCCAGAATGCAGGACCTCCGTCTAACCCAGGAGGTGCACAGCCCCACCAGGGGTGACACCTTGTTGGACCTGGTGCTGGCCACAGGTGACGCCTTGTTGGACCTGGTGATGGGGCTGCGGGTGCTCGACCACCTGGGTGACAGCGATCATCGCCTGCTGGAATTCACCATCCAGCGCAAGGTGGCAAAGGCCTACAGCAAGGCAGCAGCCCTAGATTTCAGGAAGGCAGACTTCAATGAACTAAGGAGAATAGTCAGGGAAGCACTGAGGTCCTGGAGGGGGGTGGAGCCAGGTGTCCAAGAAGAGTGATTGCTCCTTAAGGAGACAATCCTCCAAGCCCAAAGGGAGGTAATCCCAACATGGATCAAAGGGGGCAGGAGGGCACATAAGCCCTCATGGCTCAGCAAAAGCATCCAGGAATGTCTCCTCACTAAAAGGGAGGCACACACCCAGTGGAAGGGAGGGGCCATCACCAGGAAGGATTATACTGCAGTTGCTCGGGAATGCAGGGGGGGCAGTCAGGAAGGCCAAAGCAGAGATGGAACTGGGACTAGCTTCCTGGATCAAGGATAACAAGAAGTCCTTTTTTAAATACATAGGGGGCAAAAAGAACGTTCTGGGTAATGTGGGGTCCCTGCAGGACACGCTAGGAAATTTGATCGTCACACCAGATGACAAAGCCAACATATTTAACAATTTTTTGCCTCCATTTTCTTGAGCAGGGACTGGAACAGTCACCCCCCCTCTGGGCCCCCATTAGATCCCAGGGGAGGCGCATCTA
>NW_017729024.1:78727381-78742569 GCF_001723915.1 Gavialis gangeticus
AGGTCCAAGGAGGTGATCCTCCCCCTCTATGTGGCACTGGTCAGGCCGCAGCTGGAGTACTGCATCCAGTTCTGGGTGCCACACTTCAAGAGGGATGTGGACAACATGGAGAGGGTCCAGAGGAGGGCCACCCGCATGATCAGGGGGCAGCAGGGCAGGCCCTATGAGGAGAGGCTACGGGACCTGAACCTGTTCAGCCTCCACAAGAGAAGGCTGAGGGAGGATCTAGTGGCCTATTACAAACTAGTCAGAGGGGACCAGCAGGCACTGGGGAAGTCCCTGTTCCCCCGTGCACTACCAGGAGTGACCAGGAATAACGGTCACAAGCTGGCAGAGGGTAGATTTAGGCTAGATATCAGGAGGCGCTACTTCACGGTCAGGGCGGCTAGGATCTGGAACCAACTTCCAGGTGAAGTGGTGCTGGCTCCTACCCTGGGGGTCTTTAAGAGGAGGCTAGTTGTACACCTTGCTGGGTCATTTGACCCCAATACTCTTTCCTGCCATGGCAGGGGATTGGACTCAATGATCTGCTCAGGTCTCTTCCGACCCTAGAAACTATGAAACTATGAATATCCGAAGAAAAAGCGCTAGTTTTGCAAGAAATGCCTTCCAGATTTCATAAAGATTCAGAACCAGTTGCCCTGCACCCCGGAGATGGAGGTGAGTTTGTTTAGGTAAGCGGTGATGTCAGCTAGGAACATAAGCTTACACAGCCATTTGTCATCATCCAGTTTGGGGTAGCTTTGTCCTTTTTCCAACAAAAAGGCCTTGATTGCATCAAAACAGTTTACAAAGGGCATAAAACCTTGCCACAACAGCCACCAGACGTTGCTGTGAAGTGGAATGTCGTTATATGAATTATCCATCTCTTTTATAACAGTGCTTGAAACTGTCTGTGAGTCCAAGCAGATCGAGCAACAAGGACACGCACCACTGTATTCATCACATTACTAAGCTCTGAATTAGAAACTTTAGCACACAGGTTTTCTTGATGGATGATACAGTGAAATTTGACTGTTGGGTGGCCGATTTGATCTTCAAGTAACTTTACAAATCCTTTCTATTTTCTATCCGTGGCAGAAGCACTATCTGTTGTCACACAAAATATTTTTCTGATGTTGACTCCTCATTTTTCAAAATGGTTTACAAACATTTTCACGATATCTTCCCCCTTTGTTGTGCCATACAGGGGTTTTAGGCAACAAAGTTCCTCTCGGGTTTCATCAGAAGCACAATATCTTGCAACAACTGCCAAATGTGGAACATCATTTATATCCACACTCTCATCAAGTACAATGCTAAACACCACTGTGTCTTTTAATGCAGTTGGTTGCTTTTTGTTTATGTTTTCTGCCATTTCACTTACGTGTCTCTCAACTGTTTTGGCAGAGATGGGCAGTTCTTTTATTCTAGATAGGATCATGTCTTTATTTGGCAAATCATTGAACAAAACTTCCAAACTGCTGAGGAAAGCTTCTTTTATATATTCCCCATCTGTAAATGGCTTTCCGTTTTTTGCAATGCACTGTGCAATTTTGTAACTTCCTTCTGTGGCTTCATTTTATTTACACTTAAGCATTTAAAAACACTGATTTGCTTCATGTATCCTGCTATTGCCTTTCTGATTGATTCAGTTCTGTCTGCTTCATCAAGAAAGGTTTGCTCATGTTTCATTTGAAAATGTCATTGAACACTTGATGTGCAACAAACAACACTTTCACAACATAAAGCACAAACAGCACGATCCTTCTTTTGAATTAATCCACGTTTGACTGTCCAAAAAGGCTGAAATGGTTGGACAGATAACTTTGCTTTCTTAGGAACTGACATTTTGTCAAATGTACCGTTCAGCTTCAGGGGAAAAAAATCATGAATGACAACAGCACTGGGCTCTTCCTGGGCTGGGGCTGTCAGTGGTGCTGACCTGTGATCAGGAAGAAATTTTATCTCATGGTCAGAATGATATGGACTGCTGGGATATTTCCTTTCTTTTATAGCAGGGGACTTGGCCCTCTTCCTTGAATCTCTCTGTGTTTTAATAATTCTTGTAGTGGCAGGACACTGGGAGCCCCCATCCCCTGGCTGGAGTCGGTGCCCAAGTTGGGCTGAGTCAGTTGGCCGTGCCCAGCTGGGCCTGGAGGTGGAGGCACTGAGCTGGGGCCTCTGCAGGGCTGAGGCCAGCTGTGGCACCTGGCTGCAGTTGGGGCCATTGGTGGCGCTGGGATGGGGCTGGGCCCTGAACAGGGCTGGGGCAATGGGCAGCATGGGGCTGAGGCCAGAGTCTCCTGGCAACACATGGCTTGGGCCATGGGCAGCATGGGGCTGGGGCCAGAGCCCATTGGCAGTGTGGGGCTGGGGCCCTGGCTGTGGGCAGCATGGGGCTGGGGCCCAGGCTGTGGGCAGGGTGGGCCCACTGGCAGCCTGGGGCTGGGGCCGGGGCTGTCTGCAGTACCAAGATGGGGCCCAGGCCCTGGCCCATCCTGGTGCTGAAGACTATCCTGGCCCAGCAGCAGTCCTGGGCTGGGGGGTGGTGATGGTGGTGGAGGTGCCGGCCAGGGTGGGCCCGGGCCCACTGGCAGCATGTGGCTGGGCCTACTGGCAGTGCTGGGATAGGGCTGGGGCCTGCACAGGTCCACAGGCCTGGGCCCAGGCCCTGGCCCCATCCTGGTGCTGCTGATGGCCCCGGCCCAGCAGTGGAGATAGAGGTGCTGGCCTGGCCTGTGCCTGCCAGCAACACTGGGATGGGGATGGGGCCTGGCCTGCTGGCAGCACATTGCCAGGGCCAGGGCTGTCTGTAGCACTGAGATGGGCCTGGGCCCCAGCCTCATCCCGGCGCTGCGGACAGTCCTGGCCCCGGCTATGTGCCAGCAGCATGTAGCTGGGCCTGTCACTAGCGCTGGGATGGGGCCGGGGCCCATGCAGGTTCATGGGCCTGGGCCTGGGCCCTGGCCTCATCCCAGTGCTGCCAACAGCCCTGGCCCCACTGGGGCAGAGGGTGGTGGTGGTGCTGGCCAGGGCCGGGCCTGCTGGCAGCATGTGGTCGGACCGTCTGCAGCGCGGGGATGGGGATGGGGATGGGGCCAGGGCCTGTGCAGGTCTGCGACCCTAGCCCCATCCTGATGCTGCAGATGGCCCCAGCCCAGTGCCCGAACGGCAATGGTGCTGGCTGGGGTTGTGCTGCCGGCAGCACATGGCCAGGCCCGGAGACAGGGCTTGTGGCAGCAATGGGGCTGGCCGGGCACAGGGATGGGACCCACAGTGGCGATGGGGCCAGGCTGCTGGCAGCCAAGCCCAGGCCTGGAGACAGGGCCGGTGGCAGTGATGGGGCTGGCTGGGGCCAGGCCTGGGGACGGGGCCTGTGGCAGTGATGGGGTTGGGCTGCTGGCAGCACTGGTCAGGCCCGGGGATGGGGCCCGCAGCCACGATCATGCTGGCTGGGGCCCAGGCCATCAGGGCATGGATGTTGCTGGAGATGGGGCCTGAGGTGGGCTGGGCTAGGGTTGGGGCCAGGGGCTCTTACCTGGTGTGGTCAGGGTGTTCCAGAGCCTGAGTCCCTCAGTGGCAACTCTAGGTAATGCAGGGGTCGGCAGCAGCAGAAGGCGGTTCTCCAGAAGCCACATGCTGCTCAATCTGGGCACGCCCCTTCCCGCCCCAAGGGGCGGGAAGTAGCCACATGCCAGTAAAAAGTATGCCGCGTGTCCCATTGGGCACACATGCCATAGGTTGATGACCCCTGGGCTAATAAATAAAACCAATCTGATAAATAAGGGCCTTGTTACATGGTAATTTTGGGTGGCTCCTGAAGCTCTTAACACCTAGATTGTCTGCTCTGTAACCTGCTTCAGCCTAGAGCATTGGATTCACAGCCCAGCATTGGATTCACAATCCGGCCCCAATACCTTTGTTCCAGGCTGGAATAGCCCTCAGCTTGACCACAACCCCTGCTGGTTGATAATAGAAAATGTATTGCTACACGGTGTGTCTGCCTGGCCTCGAACATCTGGTCACATGCGGCCTTGGCCTGGATGGCCAGTGGTGTTTGCCTTACTGTGTCCTGCAGGCTGTCGAGTAGATGTTTGCTCCCGGAGCGGTCTCCCCCAGTCTCACCTGCCATGACTTTGAATGTTCTATTAGTGCAAGGGCCGACCACTTGGGGTCCCTGGGCGGCGTGTAGTCCATCCAGTGGTTGTCTGCAGGGCTCCACCTCCCCTACATGCCAACCTCACACCAAGCCTCGGCGGATCACTGTATTTTTCAGGCCGTACTCCTGACACCATTATGCCCCTGGTTATATCGGTCTGGATAGCCGTCTCTCATCTCGAATATTAGCTCCCGAAGTGTGACCCGCTTGAATAATCCCAGATTGCCTGTGGTGTTTAACTTGGGTCACAGGGCCGACTCCCCTTCCCCAGGGCACAAAGCTTGACCTGGGTCGCAAGTGAAGATAGGGCTCAAAAGAGCTCTGCTGCCGTTATCCTGCCCATGTCACCTGGTCCTACTCCTCAACCCCTCCAAAAGGGGGAAACATGAAGACCAAACAAAAAAACCCCACTATTATGTTACAGAGGACCTGCATGTTCCCCTCCTGGGCCCTTCCACCAGGGTACCGGTACCTGACTCTCTAAGGGTTTTTCTCTCACCTGGGTCATCTCCCCCTTTTCCCAACCTTCTATGGATTGTAGCCCCACTCCTTGTCTCTCCCGTTAGTAGTGTCCCTCTTTGGGTGCCTTGCAGCACCTCCGCGGATGCCTGTCCACTTCTCATACCCAGGGTCAGCACCCCATCTCTCGTGGCCTCACTTCTCATCCCTTTGCGCTGTCCCCATCTGGCGTCTTCCAGAGGAAGTGTTTCTTCCACCTCCCCAGTGCCCTTGATGATCCCACCTGTTATGGTGTAGAGAGCTACATCCAACTCTCTGGTCCTTCCATTGCTGGTGCTGGCGTCAGGGTCCCCTTCAGGCTCCGTGTTCCCTCTGCTGCTGCTGCTGGTGTCAGGAACAGCTTCTGGCTCCCTACTCCCTCCGCCTTGGTTGCCGGCGTAAGGAGCAGCCTCTACAAGCTTTTTTCTCCAAAGGGACTCCTGGGAGGCACCCAGTGTTGGAAGACTAACTCTCCTCCCTGCCCCGCTCTGCTTCAGGGACTATGGTGCCTGCCACTGCAGCACCAGTGGAGAGTGCCCGGCAGACCCGGCTCAAGTCCCTGCAGGTGGTATAGAGAGGGGGAATTAAACCCCTCTCTGGCAAGTTCAGCCCGGACTGGTGATGCCTCCCCACACAGTTTCCCTGCAGCCCAGGGCATGCTCTTGTGCTCCCCTGGCTCCTGGCCTGAGCAACTGCAGCCATGCGCCTGCATTGCCTCAGTCCAGAGTGAATCTTTGTCTTATTACAAACAGGTTCAGCCTATGCAGGTTAGACTAACTTGCAAAGGTTGAACCAGTTTAGGCTCCAGCTTTTTGAATGTCTGTCCCTAGCCTAAAAGCCAGACCCAGTCTGCAGTGTCCTTGTTTAGGCATAGGTGAAAGCTGTTTTTTTCCTGACCTGCTGTGCCCTTCTCTGCTGGTTTCTCGGATTTGGACTCTGGGTCCTGAGCCTGATAAGACCTGTGGCATTCTCTGACTGGTTCTCTGCTCTTGATTCTGGTTTGACCTTTGGCTCTAGCTTTTGATTTCTGACCCTGCTTACCCTATCTCCTGCTTTGACATCTGACCCTGGCCTGTCCTGACTTTGGCTACAGCTTCCAAATACAGTTCTAACGCCAAACTCCCAGCTCTCTGGGAACTGATTTAGATTACACCTGTGCTTTGAATTTCGAAACACTAGGCCAGACTTCCCATGCCCCAGTGCATGACAAATCTTGTTTTAACAAGAAGCTACTCCCCATGTCAAGGGGAAAAAAACTTGTCTAAATTCAAGTTAATAAAGTACCTTTCTCTCTGAGGAAGCCCCTTTATTTTAACAGAACTAACTGTCTTACCTTCAGAAACATAGATAAATACCCCAATACTATATAAGCAATTGGGGAGTCGGTGGGACTTTGGCTCCTAAACCACTCTTGCACTGTATTTGAGAAATCTATGCATAGGGTGACAACTGCTGCCAACCAGCTTGCTGTTAGAAGGCAATCTGCACCCTCAGCCATGCCACCTGGTATCAGAGTCAGTACCAGCTTCAAGCATTAAGCTAATTGCCAGCAAAATAGGCAGGGGACTAAGCCTAGATGCTATATTTGGGTCTTTGCTGCTCCCAGCCTTTGATCCTTGTGAGCTGTTCCTGCCTTGTCCCTGCTTTAAACCTCAGTACCCAGTTCCTGCTTATCTCATCTTCTGTGCTGGATTTCTCAACTTCTGCTCTGGCCTAGACTACAGATTTGGATATCACTGTAGACTAGGAATATAACTCAGATGCCCTGGTTTCGATCCACTTTTGCAGCTTCTGCTCCTGATCTGCATTTCCCACAGGCCCAGGTACTGGTTTAATGCCGTGCGTCTAAAAACTGTATGCCCCAATTTTATGGCTGAGCCATTCCTGCTGTAGCAAAGACTCCAGGGGGGCATCTGGTGCCCCCTCTAAGTTAACTTCTGGGCCTGAAAGCCTGGCTTGCCCCTTCCCACCCATTTTCACTAGTGTTCATTGGGTCAAACTAGTGAACAGTGGGTGCAATACTTCGAAGTCCATAGCACTGGTGTAAAACTGATCAGTAACACCAGGACCTAGCATTTCAACACTACAAAGATGGGCTCTTTCTCACGAACTAGTCTGATATATTTCACTACTCAAAAGAGCGGCTTTGAGACTTAAATGTAGAGCAACCCCACCAACTTACAGCGTGAGCTGTAACAATAAATCAATGCGATATTTATCATTAAACTTGAGGTGATCAGCCTCTCATTATTTTCAGTTAGCAACTCTTCTCACAGGCTATAACACTGATTAGCATGACTTCTTAGGGCTCTGTTACACGTTACACCTTAAGTTTCTCAGGTGTTCATCAGTGTTAGTGTTGGCTCAAGTTTAGAGTAGTTGCATGTTCAGGCTATGCCTGTCCCTGAGCTGCACAGTTGTGACTTACCACTAGAGGGCTGGTGAGCAAGGACCTGATTAGGACATATAGCTGTGAGTTAGTACTTGAAGGCTGACATTATCAGGACAGACTTCTATCCAGATGGGGGTGGGATTGAGAGATGGATTGGTGTGGGTAGGAGCATGAAGCTGTAGTGATATGGGAGGTGGAGAGCCAATGGGTGGGAATGGTGTCTGGGTGCTGAAATAAAGTTGGTTAGCCACTGAAGCCACTAAGGAAGGGGACACTGTGTCCTGGGAAGATGGAGGACTGAAAATAGAGGGGCTTATGTCTGGGGGATGGCCACACATTTGTGGAACCTGAAAGGGTAACACAGATCAGAGAGGAACCTACTCTGGAGTGGCCTAACTTTTAAGATGCCTAAAGGATGTTTAAAACTAGCTTACACATCTTAATGCATAGACAGTCTAGAGGTTAAGAGCTCTCTGAACTGCCTAAAATTAATGTGTCTCAAACCCCTTACAGCACTACCAGTAGGTGGCATTTTGTGGCTCCATGTCTCAAGACACAATGAGAGCAGAATAGCACTCCACTACAGAACTAAGAGGGAAAACTGAAGTATACACACATACTGGTGCATTCTCTTGGCATGCCTCAGAGGAAATATGGGGTTGCCCAACTGAAGCACAAATACAGACAGTTTATATAAAGTTTGTGCTTCTGGATTTAACCTGAAATGGAATATTATTCTGAGTGTTACAAACTCACCTGCCTGGCAGTCCAACCTGGTTCACTTCATCTTATTAGACTGTTTTCCCCTCAACACCACTCAAAAAAGATATGACCCTGTGTGGCAGCTTGGGTTGGGAGCATTGTACTGGATAAAATAGGTATACAGGGAGCCAGAGGTTCCTGTTACTTTAAGGGGGTGCTGCAGCAGGCTGAGCCTGCTGGTTGAGACAGGCAGCTGAGCAAGGGCTAGCTGCTGGGAGGCAGGCTAGCTGCTGGGAGGCAAGCAAGCCAGCAACAGCTGAGATGGTAACACCCCCAGTGGTGGTTCCTGTTGCACTTAGAAACTGAATTTCTAAACCTAGTGCTTTAAGAATTGATGCAACACTCAGTTTGATTAATAGCAGAAAGACAGATTTTGCAGATACAAACAAAATCCAGGCAAACCTCTCTTATTTTACAAATGCACTTCAAATTTGAACCCATGCAGATTCCAAGAACACTTGTATTTGAGATGCACTCTTTGTACATCCCCCCTAGGGACTCTTTGTCACTGACCTCAGGCCCTGCTGCAGCTGCTTTGCTTTGGCCTGGTGACAGAAGGCAGATGTAAAACTAATTTAGCTAATGATAGTAATACTATCCCTGATCTACTGTTACTTGAAGAGGAACAGACTTATTTTCAAAGTTCCCTGCAATACCTTCTGCTCCTATGCCAGCTTTCAGTTACTACTGAAGGATCAAAGCTGGTTTGCTCCAGTAGTCCTTGACTACTAATGGACTCTATCCCCTCAGGACTTATTTTTACTGGGAAATGCTATGTTTAAGCACTGGGTTAGCTGACATGACACTGATTGCAGCCTGGCCTTTTTTAAATAAATGAGTCAACTATGGTCTCCATTATATCAGCCAACACTTTTTTTCTTAACAAGTACATTTAAACAGAACACTTCAGTTGTAAAAGTAAGTTCTTCAGAGTCTTTGTAGTTAGACAGATGTTAGGGGACCCCATAGCCTGATCTAATTTTTGCCGGAGCCAAAGATATTCCAAAGATCTAGAGTATGCATCAATGGTACCAAAGTCATTCGTACCGGGTGCAGCTCCACCATACACAGAGAAGGAGCTGTAAAACCTGTATCCTATGAAGTGTAGTTTTATTGGTGTTCACCAACTTCAGTGGAACGATCCAGGAGCAAAACTTCTATTCACAAGCAGAGTTTTCAGTTTTTCACTAGGAGGACAGATGCTTCAGGAACCATGCAGTGCTACAAAGGGGATATAAGAAGTAGGGCTGCGTGAAATTTCACCAGGTGTTTCATTTTGAAGCTGTTTCAAGATCGAAAAAGCAAAATCAAAATGAGACAAAAGGCTTCAAAACAGCTTTGAAACAAAACAAGGGCACTCAAAACATTTTGAAGCCAGGTTTACTTGGCTTCAGAGCTGGTGGCAGAGGCAGCCTCCTCTCATCCGGTGCACAGATCCAGGGGTTTGCACCCCCGGGAGGAGTTTGGCACAGCACAGCAGCCCTGCTGGGGGTGCAAGCCCCTGGATCTGTGCCCCAGACAAGAGGAGACTGCCTCTTCCACCTGGGACTGGTGCTGGGTGTGGGCTGTGCCCAGCACTGGAGAAGATTGCTGCTGCCACCTGTCCCAGGAGGCAACGGTAGCCTGAGCCTACTTCCTCTCATCCAGCACATAGATCCAGGGGCTTGCACCCCCAGGAGGGCTGCTGTGCTGTGCTAAACTCCTCCCAGGGGTGCGAGCCCCTGGATCTGCATGCCAGGCAGCAGCAGCAATCTTCTCTGGTGCTGGGTGCAGGCTGTGCCCAGCACCTGTCCCAGGCAGCATTGGCAGCCTCCTCTCATCCGGCATGCAGATCCAGAGGTCTGCACCCCCAGGAGGAGTCCATTCAACACAGCCCAGGAGGCCGCTTGGAGGTGCAAGTCCCTGGATCTGCGCCCTGAATGAGAGGAGGCTGCTGGCAAGTGTCATGAGTTGCATCTTGAAGAGTTTGAGGTGCAGTTTCCCAGAAACAACTGCACTTATCTCCTTGAAACTTGGCAGGCTTCATGCCCTCAGAAGGAGTTACCATCCCAGCAAGTTTTATCTGAATCAGGCAAGCAATAGCCAAGTTTTAGGCATTTTTATGATCCCCCATTATAGCCTATGGGCGAAATGTTGAAACGTGTCCAAACAGTGAAACAGTTTCAACGAAATGAAACAGGACAGCTTAGCTCCTGAAGCTTAGCTAGTCGCTGACCATCTACTGTCCCCCACCCACCCGTTTTTCTTTTCTTTTGTTTCACATCTCCAGAGTGCTGGTTCTGAACAAAAATTAAATCACTTCCAATAACGGGGCAACAGAACTCTTCTATAGTTCTTCATAGGGCTCTAACACTTACTAACATGGCATTTTCCAGTAAGACCTTGACACTTGACATGAGATCTACAAAAAAACAAGAGTAAAGATGTTTTATTTAGAGCACGTACACACAGCATAACCTTCACAGACCCTGGTTCATCAGTCTTAAAAAGATGAAAAGCTGAGCTATATACTAACTGATTTATACTGTGAATTCAGTGTATTTGAAATGTGAGATTGAATCCTGAACACAATGTTACACTTAAAAAATGTAAATAACTTCACCAATATGTCACTTTGATCTTCAGCATGGCTGTGACTATGTAAGCTAAATGGCCTTCCAGAATTTTGCAGAACTATGTAAGAGCTCTCCAGAGATGGAGAGTTCAGTTTTATAATTACTTTCACTGTGAAATATTGATGTCAATGGCAATAGAGTTCCAGTTGTAAGGTGCATGTCTCAGGTGAGTTCTGAGACCTAGAAGGATAATTTTGTAGTCATTTTTCAGTTTTCAAATTGCTAAAGATAGCAACGTGTTAATGCTTCACATCATTTCTTGCCTATATACAACCCAGAAACAATTAAGGCATAGGACTGAATAATGAAAGTAAAGTTTACAACTTACTTAAAAGTAGATTGCTTTGCATATGGACTTCTAACACCTAGCCATTATTTCAACTATAAAACAATCTTTAGAGGCAAACATTGGGATTAAATGTAATATTTAACTGTAGACCTCATAGAACTAAAGTATTTAGGTTTTTAAAAAAAACCCTTCTATTTTATTGAGGTTAGTACCTTAATTAATAAATGATGGCTGCTTAAAAGCATGGCACAATAAGAAGTTATTTAAATTAAGTCTGTGAATGAGAGCACTGTTTTACCTGTATAGAGCATTGGTTTTTAACATAGGGGGTTAAAGTGCTTTTTTAATGGAGTATTTTCTAATAATGGTGTAATAACAATGTCTCTGGGAGCCTATATAAGGCTCCCAGAGAATTCCAGCACATCAGAGCACGCTCAATTAACGGAGTCTGCTGGAGCAATGGCCCCCACACAGTTTGGGAAGCCCAGTTGCTCAAAACCAGCACCTACCTCCTAAGTTGGATGAACCGAGGCCCCAGCTCCTATAGTATGGCTTCACATATTTTGTGTACATGGCCAGCATCACTGTTGTCTACCCCATGCCAACCTGGTTTGCCACAAAATGGAGGCTGTCAGGTTTGGCCAGCCTTCAGACCACTATAGCCACGTCTCTCCATGGATGCAGGCTGCCCAAGTCAAGTGTCTTGGCAGTGGAGTGCAAAGGTCCACAACTCCATGTGCTATGGGTCATCTGTAAGTTCTGGCATCACTGCACACTGTCCCAGGTAGTGCCCAGCACCTAAGTGGCATCTGATACTGGGACCTCATTGCTGAAGCTTCTATGATGTCATCTTCTGCCTTATGCATCATGACCAGCATGATGCCCACAGCCATATATCATCATCCTCAAGTTAGTGCCCTAGCAGGGCCAGCAGCAGACACCACCAATGCATGGACTGTCTGAACAGTATGATCAGGGCAATGATTCCCTCAGTTCAACTATTTACCATCTCTAAGATCCAAACCCAGCTGGGATGGTTGGTTCAGTCTAGCAGAAACTGGGATCAGGCAGCATGTGCTGTGCCTAGCCAGGGGATCTGAATTTGAGGCTGCTCATGGTTGATCAATCAGCACTTTCTAGTTCTGAGCAAAAGTTTGAATTAACCACTAATCACTGTGATCAATTGGCTTTCATCACTGGGCATCCCTTCTGCCCTGTCTGCCTGAGCCAGGGAGAAAGCTGGGGTCCCTCCTGCATCCACCCTGGCAGGGGAGAGATGGCACCACTTTGAAAAAAAGGAGCCAGATGGGGTGAGAAAATGTCAATCACCATCTTAATTGAAGTTTTTGTACCTTCTGCCTGGTTCCAGAGAAGGGGTGCAGGCAGTCTATGGGGACCCAGGGAAGTATGGGGGCCATGGTCAGGTGGGAAGGACTTGTTGAAGTCCTAGGGCTCAGCTGCTATTCACCAGCCTACCTCTTGGCCCAGCATGTGAATGTGGGCACCTACTCAGCTGCCAGTGACTTTTTCTCCCCTGTGTGCCCCCTCTAAATATGGCCCCCCTTTGCCAGCCAGCCTTGATGACCAGTGTCAGCCCCTTGGCCTCATGCCCCCAACCCATCCAGGGTGGGAAGAAAGAGGGTGGCTGGAACTGCACTGAGCATTAGCCAAGTCCAGGTGACTGGCTGCCCACCAGCCAGCCCCAGAAAGCTGACCAGAGCCTGCTGCCTCCATGCTGCTCATGCCTATGTGCACCTGAGCCAGGGGGAAATCTGGGGTCCACCTCAAATTCCCCCTGGCAGGGGAGAGACAGTGCCACCTTGAAGAAAAGGAGCTACATGGGGTCAGGAAACTTCCTGTGCCTCTTCCCTGGCTCTGAGAAAGGGGCGTGCCCATGGGGAGGTGATGGGGGAATTGGAGGCGGGGAACTGGAGTCGTGATGGCTGGACTTCTTGGAGCCCTAGGGCTCAGCTGATGGTATCCCAGCTTCCATTTGGCCCTGGACTTGAACATGGTGGCTGGGAAAGGAAGCCATTCTCCCCACCCAGCTGCCTAAGCAAACTTCTCCCCAGCCTGCACAATACCTAACCCAATCCCAATTCATTCACATACAAGAGTTTATTTTATTTTTAAATTCTTTTTCACTTCTTTCATTTTATCCTTTGGGGTTTTATTTCTTCCATTTTGCTTCAGTGGCTGACTTCCTTCAGTTCACCACAGCCCTCATCCCTCCTGTGCATGTCTCTCCACCTCCCAGCTGTATGCTCGCACCCCCACAATCCACCTCTCCAACCACATCCTCACCTACAGCAAGGATAGAATACAGGCCTGGCTCACCCTCTGTTGCAGTGGTTCCCAACCTTTTTTTGCTGTGACCCTAAATTGGCCACCAACAGGATCTCCTGACCTGGCGCCGTGGGGGCTACTGGGAGTGGAGCGGCCATTGCCCCCTTTGTGCATGGCAGGCCTGCCTGCCCACCTGCCCACTGCTGTCAGTCCCCATGTATGTGTGTGTGTGTCTGCAGGCCATTTGCAACCCTACTGAGAACCCCCCATGACCTTGATTTGGGTTGCGTCCCAAGGTTGGGAACCAATGCTCTAGTGGCAAGTCACCCCTGTGCAGCTCAGAGATGGCATTAAGCTTTAAAGTGCAACTGCTTCAAGCTCATTCTAACCTTAACACTGCTCAGCATGCCACAGTACTTAGTATAGCCTAAAGGCAATGTGTAAGATCACCCTTAATCATATTGCTGGTCTTAGTCCTGAGGTAGTGTGGCAGCAGGCACCAAACTAAGTTGTTCACAGGTGATTCCATAGACAGTATGGGCAACAGGGAAAACTGGAGATCACTGGGTTTTTTTGGAACAGCACTAACAAATACTGCATACTAATATACTCAAATAAAAAAAAAGCAGTTACTTTAGTACCTATAAGTAAAATATAAAGTCTTTATTTACAGCACACCAATTTGAGCTGAAAATGAACAAAGCCTTCTTATTGTCACTGATAAGAGAGTTCTGGGAAGCACCTGTGAAAGACTGCAGAGTTCATATTTTTAGTTAATAATGTTATTTACATACTGAACATAAGCCTGGGAGAGCTGCTGGTTGTGGAAATATTCACTAAACTATTCATCAATAGTGCAATCAAACAAAATCCAGAGCTGTTAAACAAGGTACATATCACCTTGCTTAATAAAAAAGCTCTATCTGGTCTTGGAAGAAATGTGAATAGTGTTTGTCAGAGCTAAAGTTCTAGTTGCAATCTATAAAATGATTAAAATGATTGGCACACATTGTTCGGGAACAGTATGTCCCAGTCACTATTATCAGTTCAAGGGGGAGCTTTTCACTATTAGTGTGATGGTGATATCTGAGGTGTTACAAAACAGTATTTTCAAAAGTGCACATGAAAGTTATTTAGAGAGTGAAAAAATCTGAGGACTAAAATGTAATAATCTCCTCAAATGAGCTGTGACTTTAAATAATCTGTCGGGGCTTGCTGCAAATACTGGCAAAACAAGAGAGGCTATGTTGGTGACACAGAAAAAATGGATCCTGAAACAAAATGGGCATAGACTTGTTTACTCTAACTGGAAAAACCAGCTAGACAAAACCCATACTACACTTATTCTGACTTCCTGGGTACTCTTAGTAAGAGATGCTACAGTTAAGCAGGAGACTGTATATGTCAAATCCATTCTCTGCTAGGCACAGTGTACCTGATGTGGTAATGCCTGAGAGCGGGTCAGCATTTAAAACATATGGCTTTGCTATCCCCTGACAATAGTGCCATTATTATTTTAAGGGAGACCCAGAAGTCCTAGTGAGAGTACATGGCCCTACAGATGCTAATCGAACATTGTGATATGAGCTCAGTGACAAGGCCAGTTAGAAGCATTTGAAAGCCCGTGCTTTACCGGTCGTGCATTGCAATGATTTATTACAGGATAACATCAATGAAACATGAATTGTTATCTGCTGATATATTAATAAAAAACTGGCATTAAGAATGCCTGTAACATCAAAAACTAATGTCTCATGAAGCTGGGATTTGCATAAGCACGAAGATACTCATAAAGCCAAGTAGAAAAGGCACTGCACTTCGTGATCTTGGGAGCTGCAACCACTTCAAAGAGGAGAGTTGTAGCTCTCCTGGGAAAGGAGGATGTGGGGAATTTTCCCCCTGAGAGGCAAGTTTTATGATGCAGAGGCAGTTGGAACTGGGACACTGAAAGAAGCAGATCCTTGTCAAACAGGATGTCTCAGAGTGATTACTGCACTGCAGACCCACAGCTGGGAAGCTGGTTGCTGGTCGGGCAGTTCATATACAAGGCCTGGAAGCTGGGCAGCCCCAGCTGTTTGGCACCTTGGCAGCTGCCACTGTGATATACAGTCCCGAATATATAGGGATTTGGGGAACAGGCTGTCTGGGGAGCTGGGGAGCTCAGGAGCTGGGTAGAAAAGTAGCTGCATGGGCTGACAGGAAGCC
>NW_017729024.1:78742677-78743756 GCF_001723915.1 Gavialis gangeticus
GCTGGGTAGAAAAGTAGCTGCATGGGCTGACAGGAAGCCAGGCAGGCAAAGCTGGCTATCTGTCTTCCTGGTTTGTGTCAAAGCTCTTGACAGAATTGGCACGTTCCTGCCAAACGTTTTGATCCTGTTGAATCAGCATTTCTGACAGAAAACTCTTCCATCTGTAACTTTTCTGCCAGCTCTAGATGCACGTCTTTAACAGAATTAATTTTCATATCTGCTAACGTTTGTACATTTTGTAACTGGGGACTGATTGCTTGGTGGAAATAGGGTTTTTGTTTTTTAAATTATGTTTGCCTCCTTTGATCTCCTGCACATTGATGTGGAAAATAAGGATGAAACAATGCAAAAGCTTACCAAATATAAAGTTACATAGATTTATATAAATTATTATAAGCCATTTTAAGGGTGCAAACTTGGTTTTGTATCCAATGGTTAAACAACTTGCTGATGCATGAATATAAAGTGCTGGAGAATAAATTGTTAGAGGCCATATCAGCATGATTTATTTTTGAAAGTTATAGGTGATCAATGAGATTATGATGAACACATTCATCATAATGCATTTTATTCATTATTCATTCTACGTACTAACAAAAGCTGAATTTTGTTTTAACCATGATGATAGCATAGGAAATTCAGCTAAAAATGAAGTCTAGGAATGTTTATTCTTTTAGGAACTGTACTGCTCTATCGCTACATATTTATGTGGGAGAATTTCTTTGTAACATTCAGATTGGAGGACCGCATGCCCTAATACAGTTTGAGGATTTGCTTTAATCCTGTATGCATCTAAAATTCTTTCTTTTCTGTATATCTGTGGTGTGCTCTGAGAGGGTGCAAGGATGCTCTCTGTAAGGTCTTTGTTATCATTTTACCATGATGCTGACAGGATGACTGAACGGTTTACCTACCTCATTGGAATTCATCTTCAGTCTCACTATTACTCAATCCTTCTTCTCATAGATGATTTTTCTGGGACTTCTGTAATCCTAGCATATAACCCTGTGGTGAGGGGTCTGTAGTAATAAACAGAGATGGGATCATAGAATCATAGAAAGTTAGGGTTGGAAGGGACC
>NW_017729024.1:78743767-78744957 GCF_001723915.1 Gavialis gangeticus
TCTGGGTAACCTGTTCCAGTGTTTTACTACCCCCCTAGTGAGGAAATTCTTCCTAATATCTACTTAAACTTACCTTGCTGCAACTTGAGACCGTTGCTTCTTGTTCTGTCATCTGCCACTGTCAAGAACAGGCTAACTCCATCCACTTTTGAACCCAACTTCAGGTAGCTGTAGACTGCTAGTTGAAGTCTCCTCTCTGTCTCATCTTCTCTAGACTAAATAAGCCCAGTTGCCTCAGTCTTTCCTCATAAGTCATATGCTCCAGCCCCCTCAGCATTTTTGTTGCCCTCCACTGGACTCTTTCCAATTTGTCCACATCCTTTCTGTAGTGGGGGGCACAAAGCTGAACACAGTACTGCAGATGTGGCCTCACCAGTGCTGAATACAGGGGAAGAATCACTTCCCTTGACTTACTGGCAACACACCTGCCAATGCAGCCAATGATTCATCTTCCAATCTATGACCTATCTCTCCCCAGCAAAATAAGCTTCACCACAACTGGTCTAGCCTGATCCCTCAAAGTCTGCTCTACATGGGATGCAGAACCTTTGGGTGACAAATCTAGAAAAAACAGACCCCTGGACAAAGCCTTAGAGGTTACCACGGGCTGCAAAGCCTGCTCCATAAATTGAGTATGTGCCAGACTTAGCCTGCAGGGAGTTCCATGCCACTATGGCTGGAGCAGTACCCAAGCTATTAAAAAATATATGGTTTGATATGAATATCTCAGACAGAGATCCTTTTCAGCTAGGTAAGGAACCCAAATAGCTCTAGGGCAATAAGAAACAGTTACTGACCCCACATTTTTTTTCTGTGAAAAGAAGTATTTTTTCTCTATTGCACTTTGCAGACGTGTCAACTCGCCAGATGATCTGTGTCCCTTACTGCAGTGAGATGAAGGAACCAAGATGGTAAATCAGCTTTTTTGATGATTCTAAATAGTGCTGACTTTCCATGAAAATTTCCCCTTGTGTCAGATATTCTGAAAATCTGTCTACAGGGTAGGTCTTGTAAAATGTATATAACTTTTCATGAACTCAGTTACAGTAAACAAACCAAACCTCACCAACATGAATATGGCACCATAGCACTTATTGCCGAAGATGAACAAAATCATCATTTGTATAATGACACGAGTCAACAAACAGATGTTCATTCCCCTTTCTTCTATAGGCAGAAACAGAAGGTAC
>NW_017729024.1:78749957-78757700 GCF_001723915.1 Gavialis gangeticus
TGTCTACAGGGTAGGTCTTGTAAAATGTATATAACTTTTCATGAACTCAGTTACAGTAAACAAACCAAACCTCACCAACATGAATATGGCACCATAGCACTTATTGCCGAAGATGAACAAAATCATCATTTGTATAATGACACGAGTCAACAAACAGATGTTCATTCCCCTTTCTTCTATAGGCAGAAACAGAAGGTACTACAGGTTTGTATTCTAAGATAGCAACTTTGCTTATAAAGGAAAAGAAATTATTGGATTCCTAGTCTTTCATCTCTGATTTCTGCTGTTCTGTTGAAGCTTAATGTACTGGCATTTATCATCAGCTAAATAAGAAATTAGGTGGTAATCCTTTGTTAGAAATGTTGGCAACTAATTAGTGGAAATATGCAATGTTATTCCTGTGTCCAATAGATCAGAAAGTCAGTCTTCTTCAAAGCAGAATTTCATGCTGTTCCATGAATCATCTCAAATCACAAGGGGACATATGCAGCTAGACTCTTCAGAGATTTATCATGTCACTTTTTCAGTTTTCTGAAATCTGTTAACTCCACTGATGAAGGAATTTGTATAGCAACATTTGAAAATGTGACTCACTGGTGATTTAGAAATGGAATGCATTTTTAGCAAATTTGACAAATTTCACTGATGTGACTCTTTCTGCTGTGACATCATTAATTGCTCGAATTGTGCATATATTGATAAGGTTGGGGGTGGGGAGGGGAGAATTAGCTCTGGAAGTCAGTAGTTTTGTAAACTTTACTAACAAATTCTGAGAAGTTTGGTAGCAGGAACAGAGCTTCCCAAACAGAGAAAGCTGTAAAGTTCTTGTTGTTTTTCATCACAGCCAATGGGAACCCGAAACAGAACAGAGCAAATGTCCATCTGGCACCTTAAGCACTGAGTTGTCACTGAACACCACAAAGTATGAGGAGTAACAGGGTCTGCCTATACTGGTTCTACACTATTTCAAGACAGTATCATGTAATAAAACCCTCATGCTCAAAATCTGAAAATGATGTGGTGAGGATGCTCTGAAGACAATAGCAATGAAAGGTACTTCTGAAGTGTCCTCACTGCCTCAGTTCTGAATCTGAGAGCCCCTCCACATGCAGGTATGCAATGGGATCTGATGCATGATCTATACAATTGTGCCTCCTGCTATGCCATATATGTAAGTTAGGAGGTGTGACTGTAGGATCACAAATCAGATCCCATCACACCTTATTTCCAGTGCAGGGGGAGCCCAGGATTACAGGAAGCAAGCTCTTGCAACTGGAACCCCCCTCAAATAACCCAGGCTCCCAGGCATAGGGGCACCCCATAATTCCCCACAGCAAGGAGACCTCAGCTGACGTGGTGTCCCAGTTGCAGGGATGCCTCGGGTACCACCGTGGCTGCAACACCATGTCGGCTGCAGTCTTCCAACCACAGGGGTAGCTGGGGCTCCTATGCTGGAAGCCAATGTCAGCTTAGGGCTACCAGACTCAGGGGTGCACAGTGACCTTCCCAGCTGGGGTCCTGATGATCTGGGTTCCCAGCCACAGGGGCTTCTGGCCACATGTTTAATTAACAGCATGGTGAGAAGCAGCTACAAAGTTGTAACATAGTTTGTGGAATAACTGTGTAGGTTATTTCGCTTTTTATCACACCATTAATTGTTTGAACATATGGCTGGGACCACTTGAGACATGACTAACTAGTAAATCATACTTTAGGTGTAATGTGCAGATGGGGCCTGAGGTATGCACAATAGCAGCAGTTGGTGGAAGTTATTTTTGGTGGTAGCCATAAGAAAGATACAAGCCAATGTACATATACCCAGAAGGAATTCAGAAAATACCATGAGTGGAGGAATGGATGCATTAAAAGCACAGCCAAAATATGCTTTGGAAATGTGAAAAGGAACTGAGAACAGTTTTAAATAGCACTTCATTGTATCTGCAAAAATGGTGTGCCAGCAAAGAGAGAGTCAGAAGGGAGTCTTTTAGAAACCTCTACTTTGGGATGGCTCTGAAAGTCACCTTAACTATTCTCAGGCTAAAACATTTGCTTATCTATATTCTACGGATATGGCTACACATATGAAGAGGAGAGATATGTTGTGGGCAGGATGTTGCTTAGAAAGGCCCCACTCAAGCAAGCTTTCTGTTCCTTTTCAGGTAGAGTTTTTCTAGGAATAAGCCTGCCAGTGCCCACTACTTGTCTCTCATTAGCAGAGACCATAAGTAGGGTAGAAAATGCCCGGGGGGAAAATAGTTGCTACTAGTAGATTCCCTGTGTTTACATCCAGTTGTGTCTATGTGAGTTCTGAAAACAATGCAGGGTGGGCAAGACCAAACTCAGGCTCTAGCACTCTAGAAGGTCTCTAGGGTCAGGCCAAACTGCAAGTTGGAGGCAAAATAAGGGTCTTTTAATGTAGAGCAGCAGTTTTCAAACTGTGAGGCACATGAAGGGGGGCATGAAGGAATGTTGGCAGGGGGAGATGCCATGCACAAGGTATATTTTACATTTTTAAAATTATTATTATTATTCTATAACAAGAACATGATATTTGACAACATCACACATTGAAATAGTATGAGTGAACCCACCTCTTGCAACTGATTTTGTAGGTGTTACAATGTATTTAATTAAGCCAGTGATCATTTCCATAGCAATAACTACATTTCCCACCTTCTGGTTCAGTACACCTATCATATCTAATCTTAGAGCACAAAAAAATTCCTACAAGCATTTGTGCAGTGCAACTTATTCTGCTGGTGAGTTTGATATTTTTCATAAATGAGGTGAAAATGGATCGGTACGTATTGCCAAAAGATACAGTTTCAAAATGAAAGGCAGACGCTGAAACGGCTAAAGCTGATACAGCAAAAAAGTCTGCAAAAACAAGACAGTATGAAGAAGTATATTTGGATTTTGGTTTCACGTCCATTGCAGTCAACGGAGAAATTAGGTCTCAATGTGTAGTGTGTGCAGTAACTTTAGCAAATGATAGCCTGAAGCCAACAAAATTAAGACGCCATTTAGAAACAAGACATGGTGATCTGGTAGGAAAGAACATAGATTTTTTTGAATGAAAAGTACAGGAAATTAACAAACAAAAAAGACACAATGAAAAATGTGGTATTCATCCCTGAAAATGCTTTAAAGTGTCTTTATAAATTTGCATACCACATTGCCAAAAATAAAGCCGTATACAATTGGGGAAAAACTGATTCTCCCAGCAGCAGTTGACCAGGATGATGCTGGGTGACAGTGTGGCTGAGAAGTTAAAATTGATCCTGCTGTCAGAAAACACGGTCAGCCACTGAATCTTTGACTTGTCATGAAATATCAATGCACAGCTGATCTCTTGATTGCAATCCAGTTTATTTGCAATCCAGTTGGATGAAAAATGGATATATTGAAAAAGGTTCATTGAATTGCATACATACATATGGTATACTTACAAAACAGCAATACCAGAAGATTTTTTGTTCTGTAAGCCAATTAGGACACGCAACTGGATCTGAACTTTTTAATATTTTAAAGGACTTCCTAAATTCTCACAATCTAAAGTGCGAAGACTATGTTAGAATCTGCAGCAATGGAGCCCCTTCAATGACTAAAGGTAGGGAGGCTTGAAAGCCGAAATGTTTGAAATTGTACCACGTGTATGGTAGACTTATTGTATAATACACCACGAAGCTCTTGGAACTTGAAACATGGATCAGGAATGTACTGATGTTTTAAGTACTGCTATTAAAATCATTAACTTTATTGAGATGCAGCCCACAAAAGTATGTCTCTTTGCAATGCTTTGTGCAGAAATAGGAGCCAAGCATGATGGTTTGTTGTTTCACACAGAGGTCAGGTGGCTGTCCAGGAGTAAAATTTTGCAACGTCTTTATGAACTGAGAAATGAAGCTCAACTTTTCCTGTTGGATTTGAATTTCAGCAATGCAGAGACACTGTATGATCCCAGTTGGCTTGTGCTTTTGGCTTACCTTGCTGATATTTTTGACAAACTGAATTCTTTGAACGTCTCATTGCAAGGAACAGAAAGTGCTGTTTTTGACCTGCACTGCAAGATAACTGCATTCAAGAGAAAGCTAGATCTCTGGAAAACAAGGATCGAAACTGGTTCAAGTGTTCCATTCCCATGGTTAACTGAGTCTATTGAAGAAATGGAATCTGAACTGCCCCAGTGTTGTGGAGCCCATCAAGAATCACTTGACGTCACTCAGAGCCAGTTTGGATAAATATTTTTCAGAAGGAAATGCACCCCTGAATGACTGGATTATCCAGCCTTTTGTAGCTGAGGCAGTGACCTGGTCCCATTTCTCAAATAAGATTCAGGAAGAGCTGATTGAACTTCAGTGACAGGTCACTAGATATTCAATTTAAAAATCAGCCTTTGCGGGAATTTTGGTTGAAAGTTGGCTCAGAATATCCAGCTTTGTCAAAGTGTACAATCAAAGCTCTTTTATCATTTGGTTCATCTTATTTGTGTGAAATTGGATTCTCTGCACCGGCCGTGCTAAAGACAAAGTACTGTTTGAAACTGGAAATGGAGGACAACCTCAGCGTTGGTTTCAAAAATCTCTCCACAAATTGATAAACTATTTGCAGAGGAACAGGCACATCCTTCACATGAATTAGTAAGTACAGTATCTGTGAATTTGAAACGTACAGGTATAGGTAATTTAATTAGGTAATTTAAGTTGTGTCAGTCTCTATTCAGTTTATGAAATTATATTTTGCATATCTGTTTTTGTCTGGGTTGGTACAAGGGGACACGAACAAAATTGTAACTCAAAGCAGGGCTCAGCTCAAAAAAATTTGAAAACTGCTGATGTAGAGTGTTGGCAGGTTTTGGTTAAAGGGCGTTGACTTGACAAAAAAGAAAAACTGGAGGTTTTGCTACAAGGGTAGACTTGGGAGTAGGACTAAGTACTAGTGTACTCGTACCCAACACACTAGTCACATACAAATTTAGTTGTTTTCAGTTAATTTAGGCAGAGAAGACTAAGTGTAAAACTGTATTAGACATTTGAAGAGCACTGCCCCTCTGGTAAAAATGAAATATGTATAAGAGAGCTTTTAGTGGAGGTCAAAAAGAAGGTGAAAACATCATGTTCCTTACTGATGTGAGTCTGAAATGCCACTCTTTAAATTTCTAGGAGCCTTGTCCCAGGGAACAAACCAGGGAGTAATTGGATTCTGGATTTTCCAGTAGTCTCTCTGAGGTCTTTTTTTTTGTTCCAAAATTAACCTTTGAAAAAACATTTAGAATTTGCCAACCAATGTTGCCTCACCTAGAATGAAGCCATTGAAGTACTCTACACTGTACACATGACTGAGAATCCAATATGCTGTGAGAAAAAAATATGAGGCATAAAGGCATGTAGAATCACTGTGATTTACATCTAACGCTGTAGGCCAGCGATTCTCAGTCAGAGTACCATGGCAGAGTACCGTGCTAATATTAAATGACACCCTAAGGATCCTTTAACGGTGCCATAGGGTGTCATGCAATGTTAGGACTCTATAGTGTGTAAATATGATTAGCAAAATAAACCCTGAGATTTCAAATACGAATCCATGGTGTTAAAACCATTCTGACCTGTTGCAGTCTAAGTTCTTTGCAACAGAAAAATTGCTCTACTATTTTTCCATAGTCAGAAAACACGTGAAAACAAAAGCTGGCATTTTTCAAGAGGAACCTTGAGCCTAAAAAGGTTGAGAACTGCTACTGTAATTTATGACACAAATGGATTATAGATTGGTACATGTTGACATTTTGTTCAACAGTAAGCTGAAAAAAAGAATGCCTGGGTTGTTAGAAATGTACATCAGAATCACTGAGAAGTTGCAGAAGTAGATCAAGATAGGTAAGACAAAACAAAGTCAATATGCTTGGGGTCCAGGAGCTGATGAAGATGATATAGTGGATCTCTATCATGGGAAACAATGCTTGGAAACAGCAGCAGATTTCACAAAAAGCTGTTTCATGGCTGTCAACCCAGTTGGTTGACAATTTTACTTAATACTAAGAAGGAAAAGATGCCATCTTACAAGGAAGGGAAACTATGTTCGCTCTTTTTCCAGGCAGGGTCTCATGCACATAGCAGTCATAAGAGGTTAAGGCAATGGAGGCCAAGGATATGAACAACATAAACTTGCTGTCACTTGACAGCAGTAGTGCTGATATTGCAAGGAAATCTCACGTGTCAAAGTAACAGCAAAAAGTTCTCAAAAACTAACTGAATACTGCTAGTTCAAATAGGTTGCTTATAAGTATTTGAAATTGCTATTGTTTTTCAAGTATTAAATTTTGGCTTGGAAGGCATCATGTGATAGCAATAACTGTGTTCAAGACAAAGTTCAAACATGATGAAGTTCTTGTTGTTATAGTCAATCTATGTGTGGAATTATTGGATTGGTGAGCACAAATTCAGATTTTGAGTGGTATCTGTCCTTCTCAGTATAGACACGGTGCCATCTGTTTTGCCTAGGAAAAGTATGCTAGAAAACTGTTGATCAAAGAAAGGTTCATTTGATCTGGTGCTGAAGTCGTTAGAAATATATAGGGCAACATTCTTTTCAGTACTGTTCAGAAAGCTATCCCTGATTTTGAACATATTAGGTAATAAGTTCTAATGAACTTTCATATATTGTTTATATACAAGTAATGATGTGAGCATACTTGAGTATAAAAAGGCTTTGAAATATACACTCAGATAATAGGAGAGAGAAGCCAATGAGTGTACTGAGCATGACATCGTAGCATGTTTTTGCATGAATTAAAAAATGTAAATGGACTAAATGAAGCAAAATGGAATATCTTGTACAGACTTAGTACTAGATATATTACTACAATATAAAAAAGAAAAAGATGGATGATTATAATCTAACTTTGCCAGCAATATGCATGGACCCTTTTCATATAAAGCTCAGAAAATCAGGATTAAACAGAACAAAGATGGAATAGAATTAAAGTTACCGTTAATGCTTTTATACCAGAATACTGATGGTCTCTAAAGAGTGTTAGGAAACACATAGAAGTATTACACTCCCAAGATAACTGAGGAATCAAAATTATTATTTCAAGTTTCTCTACCCCAAGCAAAAGACTTCATTTGCTAAAGTTATGGATTTAAGTATCTATGCTTAATATAGTAACATTTATATATTGTGAGAATATATCTAGACTATGACCAGGACAGATCCAATGGTATTAGGTGCTGACGTGCTGTACAAAGATGGGAGCGCGGCAGACAATGTACAAATTATTTATTATCTAAGATCTGAGTTAACTTGAGAACACTGTAGTTGTCTCAGCCATCCAGAATGTTAGCCTTGCGTTTCAAAGTAAATATTCTCATTTAAAGAAAGCAAGAAGTAATTTCTTAAAAACATTTAAAGGCTGCGTTACTATACCGTTGAACCAATGGCAACAATAAGGTAAATCTCAGCTTATCTAATTTTCCTGTTACTTGTGTAACAAGGATGAATAATATCTAGTGATGAATTTGTCTAGTAGCATGATGGGGGAGGTGGGGAGTGTCAGGGGGACAGTGGAGCACCAGCCTCCACAAAAATAGCAGCCACTGATGCTGACAGTCTGGCTGCTGCTGCTTCCCAGGGTACAAAATTAACCAGTTATGCCTGTGGATTTGTCCTATGAATGCCTTCCTTTAGGCAGTGACATAAAATGTGTTTCACAGTGCATTTCAGTTTTTCCAGTGGGGGGGGGGGGGG
>NW_017729024.1:78757802-78775391 GCF_001723915.1 Gavialis gangeticus
CCAGGGGGGGCTGCAGGGAAAAGGGATCTAGATTTCTTACATGCTTCTTTTTTTAGCTAAAACTACAATATTTTCCACTTTCAGTTTTCAGCTTAAACTCCAGCGAAGTGGAGTTTTACTCCCCCATAATTTATGTCTATTAGAAAAAAGAAGGGTTGAGAGTGTGAGGCTGACCCAGTGACTGGAATCTAAGCAAGTCTGCCACAAAGGATGCCACTCTTTCTAGCTCTCATGTGGTTATTTCCCTTAGGTTCCCAGATCACACCATTACTATCCCAGTCTCCCTTTTCTCCTCTTGCATCCTGTACTCGGAGGCATTGGAGGAAAGCAAAAGACATGTCTGAATGACTGGATTTGTTAGGGTAATGATATCTAGATCATTATATACCGTCACCTTTTCTTTCCATAAAAGTCCTTCCTGCAATTCCAAGAGCTGTCTCCCTTTCTGACAATTAACAACCACAAACCCCATGCAACACCCTTCTTGTTGCTACTTTGTTTATGTAGTCGAGCATCAGTTCAAATAATCTTTACAAAGGCCCAAAATGAATGTAGAGGAAACAGTGTTTAATAAGGTAATAATGGTCTAGGTAACAAGGTCATGGCCATAATTTTCCCTTCCCAAACAGCTGAAAGGCAGTCACATTCAAGAAGAAACAGATTAAGTGCTGGGTGCTCTCAGCAACGCTTCAGTCAAGATTAGGACAATTTGCTGGGAAATGGGAGACATATAATTTTAATCCACCTTTGGGAAAGGGAGCCTAGAACCTAGATCTCCCACTTTCTGGGCAATTAGGCTAAGGTGGGGAGGTCTTTTTCTTGTATTTTCTGATTGTTGTTTATATGAATCTCCCTGGCGTATGCGTAGATGCTGCACCCAGGAGCAGTTGGCTCTGGCTCAAACAGCTCCAGAGTTTATCGCTTCACCTTAATTTCATGTGTAGATGCACCCTCCAAGATTTGCCACTGGATGGTATAAAGCCAGATTCTTTACAGAACATCACATCTTAGGAAACCTCTGGTTTCCTCAGCATGGAACTGAATTAAACTGAATGAAAGCATAATAAGGCTTAGCACAGCATTCAATTCATTCAATTCCCTTTAGAGTGGAAGGAAGTGTACGTGGACAGTAAAAGAACCACTGGCAGTGTGGTTACTGTGTGAGGTTACTGCTAGGTGGGAATAGGGATGTCTAGGGGCAGACTGTGTGGGGGATGGCTATGGTAGGCAGGAGTAGAACTGGATTTTTCAGATTTCATTTAGCTAGTAGACCACAGTACATTTACTAACCATTCTCTTAAAGCAGTGGTGCTGACCCCCCAGGCCAAATCTGGCCTGCAGAACTGTATTATACAGCCTACGGTGTTCCCCATGAGTATGGACATTTGATGGTGGGGGAGTGGTGGCATCATTAACTGCACCAGTGCATGGTTGGTTCAGGATGGTGGATCACACCTGTGGGTTAACTCCACCCAGGATTTGGCCCACAGACTAACCTGTGCAAATTTTCCAGCCATGGAGCTGAAAGGTTGGCCATCACTGTCCTAGATAGCAAATTTAGTTTTTCTGCACTGTGAAATCCATAACTTATTTTCTTCCTCTGCCTTCTTTTTTTTACCTATTTTGGAACCTTGGTTTGTAGAAAAACATGTATAATTTTATTTTGTGGACATGTTTATAGTAAACAAGTCAGCCTACCCAGCTCACTATGAAGCCCTCAGCTTCCTAAGGCTGTATACAGTGTTGCACTGATCAGAATAGCCTGTATATAAAACAGTTGGCTGGGAAAGCTCACTTTCCCACTAGGATGATCCACCCACCCTGACAAAAAGAAAATTGATTTTCCATATATTTAGGTGAGATATTTTTAAGTTCCCTTTGTGTGGAAATCCTTCCTTGAAACTTTTAGTACAAGGTTAATTATACCCAAGGATTTTCCACAGTGTAAGGGAAACATCAGCTTTCATTATGTGCAACGTCTCTGGAAAATCAAACTAAAATTTTCCAGAATAAATTCTTTATTCAATATTTTCACCTCTTCAGAAATAGATTAGTTAAATTAAGAACTAATAAAGGTTTATTTTAAATGTATTTAGACATTGAGGAGATCGTTAACTCTTATAGGGAGAGGTATTTATCTGTGTTAGTCTGAAGTCTGCCTTTTTTTCTATAAATAAGAGTTTGGAGCTCCATGGCTCAACCTCACATTTATCCTTACCATAGTAATGACTCATTGCAATATATTCCAAATCTATATCAGTGACTCAAACCAGTACTGCTGGATGTGCATCTACACTAACCTTCCAGAATCTTTTGACATTTCTAACAATGCTGCTATTGGTAAGATATCTAAAAATTGTCTTGTTTCTAGGCTCACTGTAAATCTTTCCAAAGCTTCATTCCAAACTTTTCTGTATACTTCTGAGCCATGAGGAAATTATAATAGGACTATCCAAACGCCAAAAATAAAGCATATGAGTACTTGTTTTGCAGAACTGGTGCCAGTTCTTGGCAACATGTGTCTGAAGCTTCAGAAATTACACCTGCTAATCTGAATTACATGGTAACTGGGTATATAGATGCATGGAGAGATGTCAAAAGGTCTTCCTTTGCCTTTTTTATTTGCCTGAAAGAAGCCAATTTCAGACACACCTCAAATATGACATCCTACATATAAATACTCCTGGAGTAGGTAACTATCCTGATGTACTTGTTTTTAAGTACAATAACTGTCTATTTTATTACAGTATGTTGAGGTAAGTTCATCATGGATATGTGATATGAAGTTATGTACATTGGACTAGATGCCTTGCAAAGCAAACTCTTGATATCAAATCATCAAGCTACAGGACACTGGTCTAGTCTTAAAATGCAACATCAGATTTACTGTATATTTGCACAAACAGTAATATTTCCAAAAGGGCTTTTGGAAAAGCTAGGACTTAGTGAAGTGCAAGCATAGTTCTGTATACTCTTGGTGTACAGCCAGCCTGTCTACACTGAAGGTTGTAAAGAAGTTGCACAAGAATGTTAAACAAATTGCTGGAGTGGCACAAAGCAGCATAACAGAGCTGAGGATTTTGTCATTAGATCTATTCTTTCCAATTTTAGACCCCTAACATTCATCTGCACCTGTATGTACTTAATATAGTGGTACAGTCCTGCTGAAGTTAATGAAGAAAGGAATATTTTCAGGACTGAGTTTTAGACCAGTCAATTAAATAACTAAAGAATATTCAATTTATTTTTATTGAAATAAAATATATATTGAAAATATTCCAAATACATATCATTTCTGCAACTTGAAAATTGTTTGCACAGGACAGTGTCAGGTCCTCAACATTCATCCCCAGGAACATGGCATTTTGGAGGGGGGTAATTTTTATTGTAATTAAAAGAAAAAATACATTTTAAAAGCTCTATTTATGAATACTATTTATGAAGAAAGAATAATTTGCTTTAAAAAATCCCAAGTTAGAAAAATATATGAAAGCCCAGAAAACCTAGTAAACCTAGTAATAAATGTAAGTTAGAGGATTTTTCCTAAGCAGAATAAATGAAAGATAAATACAGAGAAATGTGAGTTTTTCCTCTTAGAAATGTTCCATTCCCTTTAGAATAGTTGGATCTGTTCAGAATTTTAGATTCCCTAGGCAGGACACATCATAATAGAGGTCTTATATTTTTCCAAAGATAGAACTCTGTTGGAAAAACTCTGTAAGTGCTTTTTAATGTCTTCACACAATTTGCTAAAGCAACATCATGCAAGAAAGCAACAGTACAAGGTAATGCTTTCAAAGAACTGAATAGAATTTCCAGTAGCTAAACGTTTAAAGCAAATACAGATACAGCTGCTTTCAAATGCCTTTTCTATTAAACTGGCTTTATACTTTAAGTAAGAAAAGAATTTGTCTGAATAAATTTTGGAAGACAAGCTGAGTTAGCATGAAATGCCTCCAAAAAGCATCAGACTGCAATCATAATATTGTTTCACAAGGTGGCACAATTACTCTTCATATTGTACATGGATCTTTTCCAGCCACTTGAAGAAAAACTGCTAATGGCTTATACAACAAACCTATTTATACAGAAATAATAGAGGAAGTGTTTAAATTAGAGCATGAACTTATAGAATAGGTTAATTCCACTGGATTTCTATGGACTTCTGGATTTTAATAACTCCTACATGAAATATTTATAACTAGTTTTAATCTATGTAAAGTTTCTTAAATAAAATGTAATTTGAAACATTGTTTTGCAAGAATGCTTTGCTCTAAACGACTTGACAAATTGGTGACATTTTGACTATCTTGAGGCTGTTATTAAATTCTATTCTTCGTTTACTGAAGAAGCCTATATAAATATATAGACTAAAACATGATAAGGAATATACACTATGAGATAGGACATGCAATATCAGTTTTAACAAGTTTGTCACTTCTAATGGCTGAGTCTCAGACCACCTGTATGAAGTAAAGCCACTTTATTTCTGAATAAGAACATCCAGAAAAGAGTTTAAATATATTTTATCATTTGTGTATCAACATCACACTTCTAGTAATTTGGCTTATGTTTCCTGTATATCCTTTCACAGGCAAGATCTTAGATCCATCCTAGGCTTTACCACTTTGGCTTGCAACATGTAACAGTCTGGCTCATGAGAGCGATGGTGGGTCTTTATAATACCAGTTGCAACTTAATAGGAAAAAATTCTTGAATAGCCTAAAGTGACCTGAGGTAGCTCTTTCTGACTGTCATCTCTGAAAGTAAACTCAGCAAGAGGAAATACACTGGGCCAAATCCTAATTACCCTTCCTGAGTGAACATTGTGTATACATAGCTGTGTAATATATGCACAGTTTGGGATTCTATTTCCTCCAGTAATGAAACAGAATTGCCTTGAGAAGCTGCCTACATGAGATGCTGACTATGCAGTCGCTCATTACTACTGCGCAGTAGCATCACATGGCAGGAAGCATGACATGACATTACTGTGCAGTAGTAACGAGCTACTGCAGTCAGCATCACCTAAAAGCCATTTGGCAATGCTACTGTGCAGTAACTGCAGTTACTGCTCAGACATTTAGTCACATGTAGACACTGCCCTTGAGTGTATACTTGCTAGAAACAAAAGAGAGGAGGAGAGTCATCTTACCTTCTGGCACTCACTCAGATTGAGACACCCATGTTCTTGGGCACTCCTACCTAGAGGAAGTTTGAATTTGCTGTTTCCCAGCAAAACACTGTAATTGCCAAGACAGAAGTGACAGATCAGGTGAAAAATGTCCCCTGAAAGTGCTCTAGAGCCATGACCAAACAGAAGTGCACAGCTGCAGAGTGCTTTAAAAGGGCTCAATCCCATGAAAATCTGAACCCACATTGCATGAGGGTTCAGATGAAGACACTGCAAAACAGAGAGGCTTCAGTAACTTCTGTCTGAACCACCGCTGAGCCCTGGCGCTGCTTTCGGAATAGGAGAGGGGAAAGGGGGTAGAGGGAGTTTGGTTTGGGTTTTTTTCAGATGCTGTTGGAGGGTGGGGTTGGGTGGATTGGAGCCCTCCCTGAGGTGGCAGGTGGGAGGGCTGGCAGGGGGAACTCCAATCCATCTACCCTCTAGTGCCAGCTAGGGAATCCCCCAAAAGACCTTCCTCCTCTCCCTTCCCCCCTCCCATTCTGCAAACAGCATCAGGGCTGGGAGGAAGGGGGGTATTCCTAGGGGAAATCGGCTGCAGGCTGGTGGTAGCCAGCAACTGGATTCCAGAATCCCCTGGACTCAACAGAGTACTTTTGTTGGGTCTGGGGGATCACTGTAATTCATGATGCTTCCTGTGTAGTGCCATGGGTTACAACAGGGAGCTGTACTTCTGTATGTACCCTTAATGGCTAGGAATTACCCAGTCTCTCTTCAGCCTTCTCTTTGTAGATGCCCCCAAGGGCCAGGGAAAAACAAATACAAGTCAGAGAGCCTAAGCATTACTGAGGTGGATACTGGTCATTCTGGGTTCTAATCTGAGTTCCTGTCCCTAACAGGGCAAAAACTTTCCCAGTGCTGTTTATCCAATGAATATTAAAGGTAAGGTGTAACAGGCCAGCTTCAAGGGCATTGATGGGCAATGCCTAGGGCAGTGTGTAGATGAAACAAGGGGCATGTGTGCATGACACTTTAAAGTGGGCCAAATGCTTTTGCACTGCTTTAATAGTGTCGGTGTTTGCATGCTGTAGCAGCGTATTGTGTATTAATTCCAGCCGTTGTAGCAAATTCAGCGGTGTAATGCACCTTAAATGACTTGGGGTGCAGCAAACTAAAATTCCTCCAAGGAGTTTTAGTTTGCTGCCCCACAGCCATGGAGCAAAGCACTGGGCTCCATGCAGCTCATGGGCTCTGCAGAAAGCCCTACAGGCAGCCTGGCAGCAGCCCGGAAAGGTTCTGCCCAAGAGAGGGGAAAAAAAAAAGTGGCAAGCTTGATCCTTTCCCTCCCCCGCTCCCCCTTCCACCCGCCAGAGCCTGACTGCCTGCCTGAGCTGTGCGGGGGCCCGGTGCTTCCCTCCATGGCTGCTGGGCCCCCTGAGCCAGGTATCTGTGGAAGGGTCCCACCTGGGGGGGCCTGCTGGTGCTGCGCAGGGAAGCACCAGCCCTCCCCACAGCCCAGGGACCACTCTGCCTGCCAGCAGCTCACCCTCCCCTCCCAGAGGGGAAGTTAACTTGGGTGTGTGCACAACACAGAGGTTTAACTGGCCCTAAATTGAAGTGGTGTTTTTAAAAACCCACCACTTCAATTTAGGGCTCCCATGTCATCTACACATGCCCTAGCTTGTCATCTGGTATACAGCAGAAGAGCCACATACAATGGTAAGGAGATCCTAGACCCCAAGTCTCCTGCTCCCTGAGCAAGTGTTCTAACCATTGGTTTACAATAGGGGTTAGAATCACAGGTGGGATTCATCCCACAGAGCCTTATTCTGCATTTCTAACAAGCCTCAGGTAGCCTTGTGGTGTTATCTACTAGTTCTGTTGCAACAGGGTCAAGGGCCCTAAACAGTGGGTCTTTAGCCAGAGCCAGCAGCAAAAGTAAAAGTGGTCAGCTCTGCTAGTATGACCAAATATGCCTGGCTGTGATATGCCCCAAAGCTACCCATAACAGCATACAAATTTGTTCCCTGGTTGCAAGGATTCTTCTTTTGCTGTGGGTTGCTAAGGAAAGGGCAAGGCAGGTTTGTTAAGAAGACTGGTGAGAGGGAAGAGGAAAAAAAATGGAACAGATACTGCAGCTGCTGGCCCAGAAGCAGCCAGCATCTCAGGGGCAGGCAAAGTAGCAGGGAGCTCAGATGGTGGGGATGCTGCAAATATAGGGTCAAAGCACCAAACAACCAGAGCTTGGAAGAAAACCAGTGGGTGATAGGCTGGACTGTAGAGGCTTCCATGAGAAATCTCGTCAGGAGCTGGAGCTGGGGCAATGCCATGTATGACCCCAAGATTTTTTTAGAGGCCTTTGAATGGATGGCCAGCCAGGCTTGGTGACTGAAAGATGCCTGGGCATCTCAGTTGGGACTCTTTTTGTTTGGGAAGATGCAGGCAGCCTATGATAGATGCCCTAAGCCAAGACCCAGAACTATGATAAAGTAAAAGGGGCTATTTTGCATGACTAGAAGTAACAGGAGGTGCACAGGCAGCAATTCCAGAAACAAAAGGCAGGAACTATGACCCCTTTGTCAATTTATACAGACCCTCCAGGATGAGGCTCATTGGTGGCTGACATCACAGGAAAGGAATGCTGAGGAGGTACTTGAGAGGTTTGTTTGTCTGGGATCTAGAAGGGAGAGTGAAGGCCTGGGTCCAGAAGTACCAGCCAACAACAGTGCAGATAGCAGGGCAGTTGGCAGATTTTCTGGCAGCCGGGAGGGAACATGCACTGTCAAGGGGGTAGGCAGGTCATATGCACCTAAAAGGGGGACCCCAGTTCTCCAAAGGAGGCCAGAAACACAAGAGTTAATATTACATGTTTTCAGTGTGGGTGATCAGGGCATTGTATCTGAAATTGTCCCCAGGGCCCTCCCTCAGAGGCGGAAGGGAGGCAAAGAGGCAGAAAGTAGATGTGAGCCTTCTCCAGTGGGAGGTATGTTGTGTGGACTTGGAGATGCCACCCTTAGGGGGCTGAGGAAGCTTCCAGGAGGCAATAACCACATCACTGTGGAGGCCTGGATTTGAGGGACAGTGGGTGACCATGTTGGTCAATACCAGATCTGCCCAGACAACAGTGAGATGGGAGCTAATTTGGAATGTAACACTGCACATTGTGGACCACTCCGAGCACCTATGCCTTCATTGGCAATCACAAACATTTGAGCAGGCCTGGATCCAGCTTACCATTGGAGGCCACAGTGCGGGCACGCTTGGCTACATGTTTGCCTTACCCAGTGCTTCTCGGACAGCACTGGCTCTGTCTCTGGGACCTAATAGATACAATAGCTGAAGGGATCAAGCATACTTTCAAGCCAAAGAGGGAAGGGCTCCTGGGAAAATCTACCTGTAAAGAAGCCCAAGGTAGAGAAGGGTATCCTACAATGGCGAAAGATGACATTGGCCCAGGGCTATAAAACATCCAATTCGTCATTGAGCAGACATGTGAAGATGGGTTCTGGCACATGTATTAAGGAGGTCCGGCCAATATTGAAGATGAGGTCATGCAACCTTACTTGGATGGTACCTCACTTTGAGGTAAGATGGGGTTTCCTCCACTGCATTGATAAAGGGTGAGGGCCTGGGATGGAGGTCACACAGTTGTTAGTACCAAAAAGGTACTGACCAGCCTTGATGCAATTACCGCATGAACTCCCTTTGGGAGGAGACTTGCAGGATTAAGCAAGAAGTAGGCTGGTTTTGTCAATCCTGCCCTAAGTGCCAACTCACGCACCCACAGTGACTACCACATGCTCCCATGGTGCTCATGCTGCTAATGGAGGAACCATTTGAAAGGGTGGCAGTAGATATTGTTAGTGCATTGCCACTGAGTGCCTCCGGGTAGCAATTTATTATGGTACTTGTTGATGACACCACCCAGTACCCTCTGAGGTCAGCAAGGTGACAGAAGAATTTTGTATATTTTTACTAGCGTAGACCTTCTAAAAGAGATTTTAACTGAGCAACAAAACAATTTTATGGCCTGGGTTTTTAAGGAGGTATGTGAAATTCTCCAGACCTGACACCTGTGAACTTCGGTTTACCACCTGGAAATGGACAGTTTAGTTGAGCGGTTTAACCAGACTTTAAAAAGCATGCTAAAAAAAGTAGTCAGGCAGGACACGCAACACTGGGACAAGCTGTTCAGGCCTTTAATGTTTGCATACCATGAAGCTCCATGAAATGCCATGGGATTTGCCCCCTTTGAACTGTTGTGTGGTAGCCTGAGCTGTTGAAGCACAAGTAGTGAATTCAGTCACGATTAGCAAAGTTTACTGCTCAGTAAGCATACGCATGTGTTAAGTTGCACATGCTCACTGAGCAGTAAACTATGCTACTTTGCAGCAAAGCATCTTGTGTAGACATATCCATTAGGTACTTGAGGAAGTCAGGAAAGAAAGCTTGAAAACAGGAGTGAGCAAGGAAGAAGAAATGAAATTTAAATTAAGTTAGGGTCTTGTTACATGGTACTTTTAGGTGGCTTTTTTGAGCTCTTAGCCCCTGGATTGTCTGGACATTAACACCTTTTAAGTGGTTTAAAGGACTAATTACTCAGTTTAGAATAACACCACACCATGGCAGGATTATCTCTAGTCCACTTAATTTTGCCCCTCTTCCATAAAGGTGTGGCCACTCTCCACAGCTGTTCCACCCAAGCTGAAGTCCTCCACCATTCCAAAATGCAGTGGTCCCTCCTGAGTCAGGGTTGGGATGCTGGGGTGCATTGGGGCCAGGCACAGTGCATCTGCCCTGCTGCTCTCACTGGACAGAGCCAATGCCACAGCCCTAGAGCGCCCAGCAGGTGTGGTGCCTCCTGGACTGGATCACTGCTATGAATACCTAGGCTGGACTCAATTTGTGGTGCCTGCAAGGGGTAGCAGGCTGGTGCTCAGCCTTTCCTCTGGCCTATGGTTGAACTTACACCCAGCTCCATGCTCTACTGCAGCACATTCCCCACCCAGTGCCTGAAGTCCTAGGATCTGGAAACATTTCCCAACAGCTGGAGTAGAGCTGCAGCATGACAGCCTAAGACCGGTTCCTGCTGACACCATGCTCTGTCAAGCTGTGCAGGGTCCGGCCATCAGCTCCCTGTGCCTTGCTTGCCCATCAGTAGATGTGGTTGGCAGGCACCTGAAGCCCCTGAACCCCTGGGATATATACATGGACAGGACTTCCTGCCCAACCAGCCTTGGGAGGCAGTTGTGTGCAGCCCCAGCTGAACAGTGCCAAGCTCCACACTCCATGCCCAGAGCTGCCCAGCTGCTATGGAGGCAGGGGTAGTGTGGGGGACTGAGCTCCAGAGAAAAAAAGGATCAGGCCACTTGGAGCTCAAGCAGCAAGTCAGGCCTGCCCCTAGCTCCTAGTCCTGCCCCTGCTCACCAAGCCTCTAGTAGCAAGTCACAGCTGTGCAGGTGACGGACAGCCAGAGATGTTTTTTTGTTTTAAAGTGTAATTACTCCACTAAGCTGAACAACACTAGGCTAATTAACAATTGTTCCACTTACAGTGTAAGACCAATGGAGAATACTAAAAGGTGGTAGAAATGGGAAAAAGATGCAGAAGAAACTTATCATAAAGATTGTAGCGTATTAGCAATTTATAAATAGTAACTACTGGTTTTCAGCATCAAGTCTCACATCAAATTAAAAGGAAACAGCCAAGAAACAGATCTGGGTAAATGCAAATGTAGTTGCCTTCCTTTATTTCCTGGGCAATGTTTAGTTTGAGGTATGTGTAACATGTAATTCACTGATATGTGTAGTTGACATGGGTTATGGACTTAAACGGGAGAAGAGTAGCTCTTGAAGACTAGAGCAATGAAAAAATTAAGAAAATTTTGAATTCATTAACTCTAGAAAGAGGTCATTAGCTGTGCTAGTCTAAGGTTAGGCAGATGGCAGGGCAGAGTGGCACCTTTATGATAAAAAACATCTGACATAACTGTTGCTTCTGAAAGCTTATGACTGAATTAGTCTATAAGGTGCCACTCTGCCCTGCCAGCTCTAGAATGTGCCTTTACATTTCAGAATTTGAGAGCATTCCTGCCCATCTTGGTTTCCTTGCTGTTGAGGACAGAGCTACTGCATACTGTTATCTTAAATTTATTAAGGGCATCAAATATTTTCACTGATTGAGAACAGCTGAAGGTTGCTCAATTATGGTCTGACTTGTGCTACTACGGATAGTAGCAGGGGCAGGTCTGAGGGGGTGCAGTTCCACTGCACTTTTGATTCCTACCCCACCCAAGTTTTAAAACCAACTACCTGGAAGGGGCAGGAACATTTCTATTTAGACAGTGCTGTGAGTCAGTTGACTTCCTGGCTTATCATCGTCTCCCCAGTTCTTGCTAATCTCTCTCCACTCCACAGATATTTATGACCTTCTCTCCTTTTTAATGGTCTTGATGTTCCACTATTCAAACTAGTCTTTCTTCTAAAATGTTGCAGTCTGCTAGCCATTCCTGGTAAAGTCTCTCTTGGATTTCACAGCCCTGCAGATTGTTTTCATCTCTAGCTAAAAACACTCAGGTGTGGTAATACTAACCCAGGTGTAGAAATGACCGATAATGAAGCATTGCAGGCATTGTCAAGATTTTTTGAGTATTTTAACTACTTGTTGCTTAATTTTTTGTGTTTTTTTTAACTTTTATATAAAATCCAACAAATTAGTGCATATTTCCATGGTTATATTTGCTTTTGCTTTGATTTTAAAATGAATAATATAGAGCCAGCTCCTGAGCCAGGATGACCATATTATTTTAAAAGAAATCTGGGATGTGGGTGGGGGTAGGGGCTCACATGTTCATACACACACACACACACACACACACACACACACACACTTCCTCCTCTAGCCCTGCATGCAGCATGCACGGAGGCAGGTGCTGTGTTGCTGTGCTGTCAGCCTGCCACCTGCCCCCCATGCACAGCACCACTGAGTTCAGCACACACTTCCCTTTGCTCTGCAGCAGTTGTTGCCCCTGCCCAACCCTTCTCGCTCCCCAGCAAGGAAACCTCTGACCCCCTGCAGCCAGAAGCTTCCTCTATCTGCCAACTCATGCCTGAGTTTGCAAGGGAGGTCCCAGCTGGCTGGCACCCTGCAGGCACTGAGTTGGGGAGGCGGGAGCAGGGACCTGTGCCTCTGTACTCCCTCCATGCATGGATGCATACATGTGCACATACCCATGGGTCCCATCCAGCATGCTTGCACATGAGGGTGCTGAATTCATCCAGCCCCAAAACTGTGGCCCTCAGGAGCCTTGGTGGTGGAGCAGGGAGGGGTGGAGGGGGACAGTGCAGAGATCCACAGCTGGGCTCCATCCCTTGTGCCCAGAGGCTGGATCCAGCTCTAGCCCTGTGCAGTGCCCCTTGGGCTTCACCAATCTGTACTGCATGGCCATACAACACCTGCCTCAGCTGCCTGGGGCTGCCACATGCAGCCAGGGCCTCAGCAGCAAGGTATGAGATTGCTGGTGGTGGGCAGCCATCCCAGCTAGCCCTATGCAGCTGCCTGAATCCTGGCCCACCCTGCCCTGGCTGATTCCCCACTCCAGGCAGGAGGAGCAGTGCTCAGCCCAGCCTATTCACCCAGCCTCCAGCTGCTGCTTAGGAGGAACTGGGTTGGGCATGTGTAGGTGGGGTGGCACCAATCCAAAACTTCTGCTTCATTTTTCACCAACTGGCTGATGCTGAGACGGCCTACAAAATCCAGGACTGTCCTGGCCAAACTGGGGCATATGGTCACACTACCCCTAGCGTATTAGTAAAACAGCTAAGGCATTTTTACATGTGCTCGGGGGGGTGCTAAATTGCCTGGAGCATTGAACCAATTTTAGATAAAGTGTCCCAGCTGCCATTTTGAAATGTGGGGACACTAATGCACAAGATGTGGAGGCTGGCTTGCTTAATTAATTACAGGCATGGGAGCAGCCTCCTCACTGCTTGTATATAGGCACCCCTAGTTTCTCTTTAACTGGAGAAAAATGTGTGTTGTCTGTTTTATATGTGATGATGTGCCCCACCATCTGCACCCCACTTTTCAAAATCCTAGATCTTCCCATGCATAGGAGGGGTCATTTCCCACATCAGCTGCTGCCAATGATGTTCTTCTCAGTTAAAACATTTCATTTAAAAAGTGTAATGTTCCCATATTCCTGCAGTCCTCCCCCATCAAAGTACTTTAATGACTACAAATTGCTTGCCTAAATTGCTAAGAAGAGATTTTCTTTTACCTACTATTTTTTCAGAAGGGGGAAAAATGGCATAAAGAAGTGGCTCCCCCCAGATCACACCAGAAAGCAACAACACAGCTGGGAGCAACATTTTCTAATTCCTAATCCTGATTAATTCCAAGACCATCTGTCAAATACGTCTGAACCTGTCTACTCTTAGTCTTTCCTTTTCATTATCATTTTAGCAGCATGCTTTTGATGTCATTGGTATATATTGCCATTATCTTTCATCATGTATGAAGCTACCTTAGAATCATAGGGTTGGGAGGGGCAATGAAATGCAACCCCTTGCACAGATGCAGGATGTGATGTTTCTAAACTAGCCCAAAGAGATGCCTATCCAGCTTCTATTTGAAAAAAAACCTCAGTGAGATTCCATAGCTTATCTTATAGCCTGGTTCATTATCTTGTTTTTATAGTGAAGAAGCCTGTCGCTGCAATTTAATCTAAATCTGCTATCTACTTTAAAACCATTGCCTTTAAGTCATACATTTTTGGACCAGGAAACAAACCTAGGCTCATTACAAGACACAAGGTAACCGATCAAGTTTCAGTTCATGGAGTCAATCCAAGCAATTAGCAAATATACAGAGTTTCTCTCTTAGTTTTGGAAACCCGTGTAGAATTATTATTATTATTATTAACCACTAGATGCCACAGTTGCCTGTGCTGATGCAAAATGAGCCTTGAGTTGTTAATTAAAGAAAGAAGAAAAGGAAAGTGTCCCTAACAATCCTGCCTAACTGGTGTCCACCCCCCCTCCCCAAACCAAACACAGAGGCTGTATTATATTTCTGGAATAATGTGTAGCTACAGAATATTTAGCTTAATGTTTATTTCTGCTCAAGAAGTCTCTATGGTGATCTCTAGATTGACTTGTGGCAGCACACAACTCATTGAAGATGTGGTTTTATTTTGAGAAGCACACACATATCTTTTTAAGTAATGGGTCTGAGTTATAACTACTGATTTTAGTGACAAAATACTGCCCCCGCCAACCCCCACCCCCAACTAACAAAAAACAAACTCCCAAACCCCTCGCATAGCTGGTAGCCCCAGCACAGCTGAGCCTGAGAGTACCGGCAGCGATCTGGTGGTGCCTCATCAGTGGACCTATGCCAGCCCTTAGCTCTGTGCACCGACACGAGATAGCACACTTACAGGGATCGCTGAAGCCCCGGCTTGGCCAGCAGCGGGATACAAGCTCCACATGAGCTTTTCTTGCTGGATCAGCTCCCCTGACACCAAGCTACATTTGCAAGAGTGGAAATCAGGAGGAAAAGTGACTTTTAAGCGGAAGGTCTCCGATGGGGAGAGCTTGGAGACACACAAACCACCGGGTCCCCGATAACATTTTAGAGAACTTTTCTCAACTACACTTTTTTTTGAGTGCCCTCATTTCAATGTCTAACATCACAGCACGTTTCTCATCAAACAAAAGTGACTAGCTCCAGCGAGCCCATTAAAGGCAGCAAGACCTCAGGCTGTTGCCATTTTAACAGTTTCCAACTCTCTTCCATCTTTTCCTGCTTCCCCCTTTCACTACAGGATCAAAGTAGGCACAGCTTTCGAGACAGAGATGATCAGGACAAGAGTTCAAATATAAAGTGAAGCGAAATCTCAACTATAAAGTGAAGATCGGGGGAGGGGGGAGAAGTAAATTCATCCCCTAGCCTCCCTTGGTCAGTATTAGCATGGGGCTTTGCTAGCAAAGGATCTTGCAATGGTGGTAAATTGTTTGCCTAGCCACAGATTGCTTCTGGCCCCAAAGAGAAGCTGAGTTTCAGATGCACTACGCGTTTCCCCCCCAGTTGATTGCTTAAAGTGAAAATTGCCCCAGCTTGACTGCATGAGGTGTCAGGGCTCCTGCAGGGCTGCAAAAATGAAATTCCTCCAGAGCTGAAGGATGATCAGCTCACCCAGGCAGGGATATCTCCACCGCCGGGCGGTGGGCTGTTAAAGAGCACTTGCATTTCCCCTAATAGCGCTCATTGCTGCACGGCGCTAATTACCTAATTCCGCGTAGCAGCAAACCAGCCAGAGAACCAGTGTTACTCTGGGTAAGTCACCTTTTCTTCCCAGATTGCAGAGTGGTCTGCTTTCATCTATTAAGTACGCAAGACACTTTTTGGGGGGGGGGAAGTAAGGCTTAAAAAATGCTATAATTAATTGATGAAATGTCTGGGCTGATTTGCAGCCAAATGCGAAAATAAGAGGAATTTCATTCCTCCAGCAAAGGAAGAGGTCACAACATTGCCATTTTGGAAGGAACTGGGTTTGGTTTTGTTTTTTAAATGCTTATCCAACTCTTCCAGAGCTTCTGCCATTATCGTGGTGTGGCGGTCTCCTCCCAGCCCTGCCTTCTTTGAATCTGAGTGCATTTCACGCTGAATGTGTATCCCCCTAACTTTGTGAACTGCAAAAAAAACTGGTGCTTTTGATGACAGGCTGTTACATACGGTCTCTGGACCTAAGACCTCCAGTAACTCACACTTGGCTTGGTAAAAGATCATAGGAGATGAGAGTCTGGAAGGAACCTCAGGAAGTCTAGTCCAATCCCTTGCCCAAGGCAGGACCAGCCCCAATTAGATCCTCCCAGCCAAGGCTTTGTGGATTGCATCTCCAAGGATAGAGATTCAGCCACCTCTCTGGGTAACCTGTTCGAGTGCTTCACTACCCTCCTAGTGAGAGAGTTTTTCCTAGTATCTGACCTAAACTTCCCTTACTGCAACTTGAGACCATTGCTCCTTGTTCTGTCATCTGCCACCATTGAGAAGTCTGCTCCAACTTCTTTGTAACCATCCTTTCAGATAGCTGAAGGTGCTAAAAACACATTTCGCCTGGGTGAGATGGTTGATCTTGGAAAGTAGGGTTAATTTCAGGATGGTACTGGGGGGGGTGGGGTGCGTATTCTAGGTAAGGGGATAGGAGGGTCTTAAGACTCCGGGGAAAAAACCCTGCATCGAAGGGTGGGGAGTCACCTACTGCTGAATGAGCCCACCTGAGTTCTGGAGTCACTCTCCCCCTGAGCTGGTGGCCTGAACAACGATCTTCCTTAATAAATGGTGACGTTGAGAGTGGGGGGAAGAAAGCTCCTGATAACCGGTGTAGTTAAACCACAGAATCCCAGAACATGAGGGCTGGAAGGAAACTCAGGAGGTCGCATCTACTCCAACCCCCTCCTCCAAGCAGGACCAGCCCCAGCTACCTCATCCCAGCCCAGGCTTTCTCTACCCAGGTCTTAAAAACCTCCATGGATCCACCAGTGGCAGTTGCAAACCTCTAAGGCTCCAGCGCCCCCACCTCCCTATGTAGTCTGCTTTAGCGCTTCCCTACCCTTCTGGCAAGGGAGTTTTTTTCCCCCCTCCTATCCAACTTCAACTTCCTGCAGCTTGAATGAGGCTGGCTTTGGTACATGCGGATAATGACATTCTCTGTCTTTGGGCTGTGCAATTCATTAATAAACGAGCTTTTGCTGGGTCTGGCTGAGCTTTGAAAAAGGAACCGGGAAGAAGCAACCAACTTCAGCCTCGTGCAACTTGAGTGGGTCATGCGAGCCACAAGCAGAGAGCGCGAGAGCCGGGTTTTTAGCTTCTGGTCTAAGCACACAGGCAGGCGCGGCTCTTGGAGTGGATGTGCTATCTTTTATTAAAGAGCAGTTGGGGGCGGGGGGAGTTGTTGGCAAGCTTTCGGGCGCAGTCAGGCACAGGGAAGTCTTTGCTGCTCTGAGCCTCCGAGGAGAGAGAGGAAGACAAGGCGGGGGGGCGGGGTACATTTTGTTAGCTGAAAAGTTAGGAGCCGCTCGGAGCCGGGGGCAGCTCCTTTCCGAGGAGGGGCAGGACCGGCAGCGCGGCTGCCTTTCCTCGTGAGGAGGAACCGGGCCACGGCCGCCCCGAGGCAGAGCAAAGCCCCCTCCACGTCCCCCGCCTGCCTGCCGCTCTGCAGCGGGCCCGGCCCCGGGCGGTGCCCCCCGCCACCCGCCTCAGGTGCGGGAGGACGGGGCTGAGCACGGCGGGGGCAGGCAGGAAAAAAATCGTTTCCTTCCGGAGAGGCGGCTCGGGCGGAGACTGTGCCTCCCTCCTCCCCTCCCGTCCCTGGGGCTCGGCCCGCCGGGGTCCCAGCAGCGGCGGGAGCCGCAGCCGCCTGCGGCGTGAGGCGCGGGATGAGCGGCGCAGGGGCG
>NW_017729024.1:78775939-78778215 GCF_001723915.1 Gavialis gangeticus
TGGGGCCGGCCCGGCGGGGTGCTCGCAGCCCCGCGGCTTCCTCTACGTGGGGGTGATGACGGCGCAGAAGTACCTGGCGGGCCGGGCCGTGGCGGCGCAGCGCACCTGGGCGCGCTCCATCCCGGGCCGCGTGGAGTTCTTCTCCAGTCAGGGCTCGGCCGCGCCCCCGCGCCTGCCCGTCGTGGCCCTGCCCGGCGTGGACGATTCCTACCCGCCGCAGAAGAAGTCCTTCATGATGCTCAAGTACATGCACGACCGCTACCTGGACAAGTACGAGTGGTTCATGCGGGCGGACGACGACGTGTACATCAAAGGTGAGGGGCCCCTTGTCTCCCCTCTCCTGGGAGGGAGGGAGAAGATCCACACCCCCCTGCTCTGCCCTTGATGGAGGAGGGAGTCCTAGCGAAGCGGGGCTGCAAGGGATCTCTCGGATCTTATGTGCTGTCTTAAATCTTCTACCATTTGTTGCATGTGCCACACAATTAGAAAGGGGGGAAAAAACAAACAAACCCGGTATGAATGACAGAAACTGCCTCCTTCTACTGGCTGATAAATAAGCAATGCAAAGCAAGAGTTGCTTGCACTGAATGGGCTCATAGGAAATGAGGGTTGGAACGGACCTCAGGAGATCGGCTCCTCTGATACCTCTGCTCAAAGTAGGACCAGTTAGATCAACCCATTATGTCATATCTTATGTTTAAATCTACACATTAATGCATTTTCCACACACTGACAAAATTAGAAGGGGAAAAAAAGTCAAAATTGGAAAGGGAAAAAAGGTACAAGTGACAGAAAATGCTTCCTTCGACGATCTGATAAAGTGTTAAGCAAGGCAAGCAAGAGTTGCTTGCACTGAATGGGGTGAAAGGAAATGAGGGTTGGAAGGGACCTCAGGAGATCTTCCCATTCAACACCTCTGCTCAAAGCAGGACCCGCCCCAACTAGATCAGCCCATTATACCATATTTTATCTTAAATCTACGATTTGTTGCATTTTCTGCACTCCCACAGAATGAGAAGGAACAAAAAACCCAGTATAAATAACAGAAAATACCTCCTTTGACAGTCTGATAAAGTGTTAAGCAAGGCAAAGCAAGAGTTGCTTGCACTGAATGGGCTCATAGGAAATGAGGGTTGGAAGGGAACTCAGGAGATCATCTTCTGTGACACCCCTGCTCCAAGCAGGACCAGCCCCACCTAAAGCTAAAGCTTTGAGAGGGGGTCTTAAAAACTTCCAAGGATGGAGAGTCCATCACCTCTCTGGGTAATCTGGTCCAGTGTTTTACTACCGTCCTGGTGAGAAAATTCTTCCTAATATCTAATTTAAACTTCCCTTGCTGCAGCTTGAGGCAGTTGCTCCTTATTCTGTCATCTCTCACCACTAAGAACAGTCGAGCTCCATCCTCTTTCAAACTCTGCAAACCGTCCCAGACAGCCACACTGCTGCTTGCTGCAGTTCCTCTTCGCCAAGCTCTCTCTGTGTCCCCAAGCCCACTGTACAGGGAGGCTGGAAGGGAGAGTGAGCTGGGCATGAGCAGGCCCCCCTCCCAACTGTCCCTCTTCCATTGGCAGCCTCTAGGGAGCTGTGATTCAGAGGCTGAGAGACACTTCTCTTGCTACCGAGGCCAGAGCTTTTTTCTCCCAGTGACCTTCACCTTTGGCAGGGGGGTCCTTAGCTGGGAAGAGGTAGGTTTGGAGGTGTTCCAGAGCCCTGGAGCATGCCTGCTTGGGGCTGGGGATATGAGATCCCATGGCTGTGGGTGTGAGCCCCAGACAATCACTCTTCAGTGGCAGGTCAGAGAGAGAGAGAGAGAAGCACTGCTGTCCAATTCCCAGGTCTGTGGTGCCTCTGTCTCTGACCATCCACTGTGAAATAGCTGTGGAGACTTAGTGAGGACATCCCTCCACTTCCTCTAGCTTCACTGTCCAGCCTCATCCAAAGAGGGAGGGGGGAATTGAGAGCAGACTTTAACTACCTGAAGGGGGGATCCAAAGAGGATGGAGCTAGACTGTTCTCAGTGGTAACAGATGACAGAACAAGGAGCAACAGTCTCCAGTTGTATGTTGGGAAAAACTTTTCCACTAGGAGGGTGGTGAAGCACTGGAACAAGTTACCTAGAGAGGTGGTGGAATCTCCATCCTTGGAGGTTTTTAAGGCCCAGCTCAACAAAGCCCTGGCTGGGATGGTGCTGCTTTGAGCAGGGGTTGGACTACATGACCTCCTGAGGTCCCTTCTAACCCTTGTTTTCTATGATTCTTTAAGAAGTAGCCAGGTGT
>NW_017729024.1:78783215-78793266 GCF_001723915.1 Gavialis gangeticus
AACAAAGCCCTGGTTGGGATGGTCCTGCTTTGAGCAGGGGTTGGACTACATGACCTCCTGAGGTCCCTTCTAACCCTTGTTTTCTATGATTCTTTAAGAAGTAGCCAGGTGTGTCTATCTCTGGCCTCTGAGGTGCTGCGGGTTTAAGGCAACTCCCCGGTTCCCAAGCTTGGCTCTCCTGGTGGTTAGAAGCAATGTGTATTTATTTGCGCAAGCTACTGTGGCTGGAGCTGGAATCAAGTGATACAAGGAAGGGAGTTGGCTGCCCCCAAAGCTTTTAGTGATATTAGTATGCAGGAACTGAGGCTTTTCTCTTGGAAATCAATAATTTTGATTGTGGTAAGCGCAGCCAGGAGGATGTGCTGGAAATTATACTTCAGGGTCAACCAATTCCTCTGTCTCAAATAGGCATTTTATTTAGTTTGTTTTTTTTTTTCAAAGGGTGTACTGTGAGCCTCTGAGAGTTCACAAGCTCCCTTGAAGAGGTTTTCTTGCTGCAGTCTGGTCTCTGATTTTTGGTCGAAGGAAAGAACCCTGCCAAATTCTGCCACTTGCAGAGTTTAGGATGGACACTAGGGGAGAGGTTAACACCAGGCTTGTGGGAATTCAGTTATGCTTTTTTCAGTGTTGTGCATTTCTGCTTCTCGCATGGCTCAGCTGTGCAGCCTAAGGGTGGCAGTCCGTCCTCATCTTACCCCTTTGCATCCGAGTACTGCTGCTCACAAAGCACATACTAGAGCCCTGGCATGTATAGGCACCGCAACATATAGTAATCAGCCAGATTTTAAAGATTTTAATTTTAGCTTCCTCACTCTTTTTAAACATGGTTAAAACTTATCGGTTGGTCCTTGCAGGCAGGGAAATTGGTACTGTCTCCTTTATCATGCAAAGGCTTCCTTTCAAGCTGTTGTCGTGGTCTGCAAGGTATCTCTGAAAAACACTAGCATGTTTTTATTCAAGATTTACTGTGCCACTGGAAAATGGCCTTTTGCTATCTTCCTTTTTCAAAATACACGAGCACATGAGTATTTTGATGATAAAGAATGATTTGCCATCAATAGATTATGAATATTATCAGTGCAATGGTTCTACTTGCAGTGAGTGCTAAAGATATGAGAAACAGCAACTTGCCTTTTTGAGGCATCTTATTAATTTTTGTCATTTGGTTTGCTTTTAAAATGGTCTGATGGACTAATTTGCTTCCTTAAAAATAATCCAGTTGTCCGTGTGTATATTTAGTTACAGTAATATAGAAAAGAAACAAGTTTTTTTTTATACTTTATAATGTGGAAGTGAGCTATATATAGATATATCTATATCTATATATATCTAAAGGAGTGGTTGTCAGACTAAACATAAATGCAACATTTAAACTTCAATAAAGTGTTCAATAACAGACTATTCAAAAATAGTGAAGAAGGGGTCCAGTGGAAAAGTTTATATAGACTTAACTCTTGCTGTGTGGCTGTCTCTCAGAGCAGGTGACTGAATGCTGGTATTTGAAGTGTAAAAGAATTTTCTACAGGCACAGCTAAATTAGTGAACTGACATTGATCTCAGAATTTTGGGAAATGTAGCCACAATTTCAATTTCTGGCATTTTATTTCATTTAGGGTGATATTATGAAAAATTTAATTTAGCCTTGTTAGTTTACTGAGATGTTGGGTCAAATCACAATTTCTAAATTCTTCTCCCCCATCTCACTTTTGAAGATGGTTTACAAAAACAGAGTGATAATGGCAAAACATCCTAGCTGAGGCATAATTCTTGCTGGCAAATGGGACAAAATGGCAAAAACTATATTGATGCTCATTTCTCTGAAGCTATTTTGGGAAAGTGATGCAGATGAGTATACACCAAAGCTTTTGGCTATATAAAATGTCATAGTAATGTCAAGCTAGGGGAGTGACATATATTTGAATATACCTTATGTTATAAATTTTGTGTAAATGCAGCTTAAAGCATATTTAGTTGTGTTCTGGGGCACAAAGAACTACTTTAGACATTTATAGAAACTGTTTCAAAGCAGGTTTTTTCATTTAAAGACTATTTGGCCTGTGGAAAATTAGATATCTATTAGAACAGATGAAAAGAGAATGTTCTTTTTTTTTCCTTAGGGGAAAAATTGGAGGAGTTTCTTCGGTCACTAAACAGCAGTAAGCCTCTTTATTTGGGGCAAACTGGACTGGGAAACATTGAAGAACTTGGAAAACTGGGGCTTGAGCCTGGAGAGAATTTCTGCATGGGAGGGCCGGGAATGATCTTTAGTCGAGAAGTTCTCAGGAGAATGGTGCCACACATAGGTGAATGCCTTCAAGAGATGTACACCACACATGAGGATGTGGAAGTGGGCCGATGTGTCCGTCGGTTTGGTGGAACCCAATGCGTTTGGTCATATGAGGTAAGAAGCGATAGATAAACTTCTATGGCTTACATGTGCAGATTTCAACAGCAGAGCATAATTTAAACCAAGCAGATGCACCTAATCTGTTTCCCTTTATTTTGAAAGTATGTGTGTGAGAATATACATTTCTCACAATAAAAAGAGAAGAAAACATTCATAGAGGACCACAGGAAAACTTTCTGGTATATTTCTACCCATATATATTGCATGTTTTCAGGTAACAGACAACTGGACCTTATATCAGTAGGAAGATGTATCATAGGTCTGCCATGCCATATAATTCCTGATTAAAACACTGTATTTAAGGTTTACATATTTGAAGACACATCTGTTATGCAAACTAGAACTGTAGAAAAACCATGTACTGAGATTATACTTACTTTTTGCTGGACAATCACAAAACATTATATTCTTCTGCAACCCAGATTTTTCAAGTATGTCATGTACTTAGAATGGGGTAGTATTTGTTATTTTCTTAATGATTCAGGTATGCTTTTAACAAAGAGCTGTTTGTTGTCTGAGAAAGAAGTAGTAAATTAGTGTTTGATTAAAATTGAATTATGATAATGAATACAAGCAACGTAATAAGTCTCAGGAAATTGTTACTGTCTGAGGAGCAAACAATTTATACTATTCGATTAGGATTTTAGGTGCCATTAGTATCCTAACACTTTGGGTACAGTGCTGACATTGTTACAAAAATTCTGTTTGCACAGCTTCTTCACTGGAGATGGCGTGGGGTAGTAAGGTTATACTTGTAGGTAAAAATAGACTGTATACACTGACAGAAAGGGTAAGGGTGATAGTTGATGCAATGAATATGATTTTAGTTATTTTGACTGGTTCTTTTAATATTAATATATGCTTGCCCTTGTGGCACTACCTCATTAAACGGAAAAAAATCATTTAAATAGGCCACTGAAAGGGGTTCTATGCCATTAAGGACAAAAACTCAGCAAAGTAATTGGTTTTGTGCATTATTGTTTTTCAGAAAGGTCCAGGAAAAGGTGGTAGACATTCTCAAAATTGATTTGAAAGAGTACATTGGTTGTAAATATGAATGAAAGTATTTCTTAAGCAGTTTAAAACCTCTCTTTGCTAAAATATTACTTACACGTAGTGGGAGTCTTGTATTTAACCACACTATTAATAAACGTTTTGGAGATTTTTTTTTTTAATGACAAGGCATAACATTACAGTAGCTGAATAGAGAAAATGATGTGTGTCACACAGATGACTCTGAAAATTTTGATAGGACTATCTAAATACTTCTTTAAACACATACTTAATTGTTAGCTTGTATTCCTGCAGTCTTATCTTCTTGGGCTGTAACCAGGCAAAGTACTAGTGAAGTCAGTAAAGCAGTGGTTCTCAATTTTAGTAGACTCAAGGCACCCCACAGAAAATGCCAGCTTCCGGGTGTTACTCATTTCTTGACAACAAAAAAATGATGAGAGTAATTCTTTTGTTATGGGGAACTTGGAAAGACCACAACAGTTTAGAATATTTTTGATGCTATGCATTCCTGTTTGCACACCTAAGAGTGTTAATGTTGTACAATACCCTTAGAGGATCTTGCAGCACTCTGTTTGAGGGTGACTGCAGTAAAGCTTTATGGAAGCAAGAGGGTTGGATTGTCTAAACATGTTAGAATGTGGGATGGCTTCCTGAGCTTTACTATGATTTAATCAGAAGTTGTTTCCTTTCAGTTCATTCTTTGTCATCTTGGATATTTATCTTGAAAGTAACTGGAAAATTAGGAGTACCTTTAGGGCCCATAACACTAGTCTTTTTGGTTACAGTTTATTTTGTTATTGGACCCCTGGCACCATTGGATAAATGGACTAATGCTATAATTAAGGTTAATTTAGTTTCCTTTCTGCATGGGCACAGAAACAGACCTACTTGGGTTTCAGTGTTAGAGTCTTAAACCGTACAATCTTTGGTTTAGGAACCATGAGTTTTTACAGCATCCAGAATAATGGGGTCTTCTGTCCTGACTGCACCTTTTGGGAGCTAGTGTCATATCAAATAAAGAACAGAAATCTAGATGTTGGATGCCACACTGCTAACTGGTCAATTTTAAGACTGTCCTGATATTAGAAGATTCCTAAATGTCACTCCATGTACTTGAAAAACCTTTAAAGCAGATGTACAATTAAAACAAACTTTTTGAGAGAGATTATGTCAGCTGTGTATTATTAAGCTTACTAATATAACAGCTATACAGGAAGGAAGTAAAATAAGTAAAACAAACAAACAAAAACAAAGCCATATAACAAATCAAAATGCAGTCACTTTCAGAAAAAATATATTTAGATCTAATATGTCTATACTTCTATTTAGAGGCACTACAAAGTGGGCTGCAACTTTTACAAGATCCATTTTTTCTCTTTCCGTTTTAAAGAGTTGCTTAATGTGGTGACTTTAAATATAATCTTAAACCTTAAAAATGAAGCATTTAGAATCTGTCAATACACTGAACTTGACAGAGTGAATAAGTCTTGCGACATTCTACAGCTTTGCTATGAAGTGGAACCAGAGCCCTAATACACCACTTTCAGCAAAGTGATATATATTATGATAAGCCAAAGGATTCTTTGGTTAACTATGTGCTTTGGAATAGTTTCAGATCTTTAGTATGTCGCAGTTTGTTAAAGACATCCTGTTTAATAATGTTCCTGCACTGACAGCACCATTGAATGTACTTGTATCTATCCTGTGAGGTGACTTTATGAAAATGGATTGAATTGCTTTACCCCTTAGCATGCTTTTTCTTGACGGCAGTAGAGCAACAAGTTGCTTCACACATCTCAAGGAAGATTTGGGCCTTTCATACGTGTATACAACTTCAGGAGTAGGCAGTTCATACCCAACTTGCCTTTAAGAAAACCTGTTGTGCTTTGCTTGAGAGATTTGTGATGAATATTTCTTGGACTAAGTTTCAGATTTCTCTATGGAATGTCATTGTTCTGTTGGTTTTGCACATTTTGACATCCATCTACAATCTATCAGTGTAAATTGGGAGCAACTCCATTGAAATTGATGGAATTAAATTGGTATATGTCAGAGCAGATTTATGTCTTTTTCATTTTATTGTGAATTGGAATCTGTGCATCATACATAGAGTACCATTTATAGTTTGCATAATTAGCTTTATGAAACAGGTGTTCCTAGTTCACTGTACTGTAGCTTAGTTTTCAGTTTCTGCTCCCCTCTGCCCCCGCCCTTTCCCCCGGGTACTTTTTAGAGAAACAGGTGTTTCTAGTTCCATGTTCTCAATTTCTACTTTTTGTTTCTATGTAATATTTTTAAAGTCATATGTATATGTAGATTGCCTTTAGGAAGAGTCAGGGTGGTTATTCAGAGAAGATCTTACTTGACTATTATCTTAAAGGTTAAACACTAGAACTATGCTATGTGTTGAATGCCCAGTCTAACATAAATCAAATGGGTGGAATCACTCTTACCTATGTTTCTAATTAGGGCAAGATAAAAAACATGAATTCTATTAATAAAAAATGAAGTCTGGAAACCAGTTTTTAAATCGTTGGGAAGGGAAAAGGAACAAAAGACAGGAGTTGTCAAACATGCATATGGAGTCGCCTTTTGCTCAAATAGCTGGTATTTTATTGGTTAGCACAAGAGTTCATAGATGCTAGGGTTGGAAGGGACCTCAACAGATCATTGAGTCCAACCCCCTGCCTAGGCAGGAAAGAGTGATGACCCCAGCCAGATGCCTATCCAGCCTTCTCTTAAAGACTCCCAAGGTAGGGGAGAGCACCACCTCCCTTGGAAGCCCATTCCAAATTTTGGCCACCTATACCATGAAGAAGTTTTTTCTGATATCTAGCCTAAATCTGCTCTTTGTCAGTTTGTGACAGTTGTTCCTTGTTACCCCAAGAGGCACCCTGGTGAACAGACCATCTCTGATCCCTTGCTGCATCCCCCTAATGAATTTGTAGACAAAAATCTACATCCCACAAGTTGCATCCATCCCCCAAAGAGGTCCAATCTAGCATTGGGGATCGGTGGCATGGAGCTGTGCTGTGCTGCCCAAAATGCCCATCCCCTCTGCCACATTCTCGTCTGTTGCAGAGCCTGCTGCTCTGCCATGTCTCCATGTCTGTGCTTCCATCTTTGCAGTAGGACCAGGAATGTGCAATGAAAGTTTAAGTGCAGGCAGCTGGCCATTTTGGGGTGGAGGCAGGGGGGTGGAGACTTCCAGCCTGTACTGGCAAAAGGCTGCTGACTCCTGGGTTAGGGAATTTACCTGGGTTGTGAAGGATTCTAGATTCAGATATTGTTCTGCCAGATTTTAAACACAGCCACGAAGCAGGCTCCCACATCCTAGGTGCTAGTGTCCTAAATACTGGAAATAGTTAGCTTCTCTCAGTCTCCTCTGTTGGAGCCATTGTGCTACAAATAAATGTTTATTGGGTTACTGAGAGACATGGGACTTATGCAACACTTGCTTGGGATGTGGGATACCTACGTTTAGGTACCAACTCTCAGTCCCCTTCAGTAAATGCCTGTGGGAATCTGTTAAACCTTCTAATATATATTTTTTCATCTAAAACAAATATACAACTGCAAAAAGATTATTGTGACAGATTGACTTTTTGCGATGAAAAAGGCTTTAAAAATCATTTCTATCCTATTAATAATGTTTCTGATCATTTGTGTTAGCTGATCGTGAAAAAAATGTTTTGACAAATATGCTGATGACCCAATATTAAAATAATTTGTAATGTCAAATCATTTGTAATGTAACAGATCTGTTACAATTGGGTGATGCTGTTTTGTTTTCTATTGGCATTAAAAATTATTGTTGTTTTAAAAATTGAGATTAAAATGCAGAAACCCCCACAGGCTCCAGTTATTCCCTTTTTTAAAATGAAAGTTGAGAGTAGCTATGTTGTTAATGACTCATAATTCCCTAAACTTTTATGTCCAGGAAGGTTTATATTATTGAAGTAGTTAAAACAATCTAAATGTTGTGTTTTTGATTTACTATTTCAGTGTGACTATACTGGAGGTTTGCATAGGTAAAGTAATCTGATTACTTTGTGTTCCCTTTTCAAACTATAGTGCTTGTTTGTAATTTTTTTTTAAGTTGAGTATAAAGGACATAGCGCAATATTGTAAAGCACAAAGTAAAATGCAGGGCTTAAGCTATTCTGACAGCTAGCTCCAGCAGCAGTTGGGCAACAGTGGAGTGTAAATACTGGGTATTGGATAGGAAAGAGATGGAAAAGGGTGTTTTAGGAACTAAAAAGGGAGAAGTAGGGAAGATAGAAAGAAATATTAAGTATCAAAAAGTTCTATTTGGGTTAGTCAAAGCAATGATTCTAACATTAAGCTTTCCATTTCTTTATTTCAGAAGTAGGGCTAGAAGGGACCTCCATAGGTCATCTAGTCCAACCCCCTGCCTGATGCAGCATCATCCCTATCCAACCATCCTATACAAATTCACAGTCTAACATTTTAATAAACCCTGTTACGACACAAGACCTTAACCTGCTAAATGTAAAGCTGGGAGACCTTGGTAGCCATGTCCTGTCACTCCAGTGACATATTATGGTCCTTATGAGCTGCTCTCTCCCTCTTTAAAATGAATGCCTCAGATTTTTCATCTCAAAGATAGTATCTCTCATTTTTTTTATTTTCAACTTTATGTATGTACCCTAGGGAATGTGAAGTGGGATTTGTAGCATAATACACAATACAGGTTTCCCTTGCTTTATGAGGGTTATGTATGTGCGAATTCGCTCTTGTGTGATGACCCTTTTTATACCAAAAATTCATTATATATGAAGTTAATTCATTCTTACGCAATCAATGTGATGGAAACCCGCAGTCAGCTGCTTTGTGCAGTGCATTGTGGGAGTGATGCACACCAAAATATAGTCTCCTGTGTGGATGTGTGCTCCTGGCTCATTGTCTGTGACGTGTTTCTGTAGCTGCCATCTCCATTATGGTAACATTCACCACTAACCTGTGCTTGTATGTACTGTCTGCTGTTGGCGAGTACCAAAATTGTCTTGAAAAAGTGGTAGAAATGGGTCTGGGGGTCAGTACTGTTGAGGTCTTGACCATGTCCCTATTTGTTACATTGTAAAGTGGGTTCCCTTTATGTGAATACGAGTTATGCGCTGTTTTCCAGGAATGTATGTACAGCATAAAGCGAGGGAAACCTATAGTAGGATAGTCACAGGCATATTCAGTGAAGGCTGTTCTGTGAGGTTAGAGTTTGGATTTATTGTGGATTTTAAGGCTGCCTGCCAACTGGGTGCCCCAGCTTTTTCTCATGACTAACTGGTCCTTTCTTAAAGGAAAAAATGCCTTGTGTGTTTGCATGCTTTTTCAGACATGGGAATTCTCATTTAGTTGACCTCTGTCAGTATGTTGAAATGTAAAACGTAAGTGATGATGGAGGAAGTGGTTAGGGGAATCTGGGAGTAATGTTTTAACATCCAATGTGAGATGAAGTTGGGTAGCTTTATTTCAGGATGTTTTATTCTAGGAGATGAATATTCATGTCTTTTATTGAACTTTTGTAGAAGCTAATCTTAATGCTTTCATAGCTTGATGGTTTTTAAGATGTTTCTTCAGACCTTAGTCTATTGAGGACAAATAACAGAAAGATTTGCTTGAAAAATAATCTAGTCGTGAATTACCAAAGCATCAGAATAAGCATCTGAAAACGCTTGTAAGTCGATTTAAGAATAATTTGGTCTTTTTTTTTTAAAGTTGAGCAATTACAAATGGTCTTTGTGCGGCTTGTTTATTCTTTGTGTTGTTTTCCAAATAAATTTCCCTGTGACTTAATATTTTTCTTGTTTGTACTTGGCTTATAGACAGATCTTTGTTAGAAATGTATAAGTTCTTGAAGCATTGTTATCAAGTTAGTATAGCTGAGATCACATTTCTTTTAATGTCCAGAGTAGAAGAATACATGATCAGTGTCTGTAAAACCATAGTGCTCTATAGGACATTATTTAAGGTTCTTGTGATACACAGACTGCTGTACTAAAATTTATAACCATCGTGGGATCCCTCTTTACATTGGCTGTTGCCGTTTATCATGAAAAAGTCTTGACTTCTAATAATAGCTTTTGCAGAAAAGGAATTTTGGGGTGGGAGGTGGGAAAGTACTATTGGTGGCTGGTGCAGGGGTGGGCAAAGTGGTGGATCCGGCTAGCGGCTGGACTTCATTTCCCAGTAGCCCCTGCCTGCGTTGCTTTGACTGGTTTCCATGGAGACCCCAGGAGCGGCAGAGATGTGACAGCACAGGGCCAGGGTTTCTGTGGAGACCAGCCCAAGCAGCGTTGGCAGGGTGGGTGGCTGGGTGGAGAGCTGCATCAGGGCCGGGAGATTGTACCAGTGATTACGAATAATAGGACCTAAAACGTGTATATCTGATTTTCACATGGAAAGCAAGATATTTGAATGGGTATTAATTTTGTTCATGTAAAAAACCCAAAAAACCATGGGATAATTGTGTGTAAGTGAGGAGGAATTTATATGAGAAATAAAATGTCAAAAGGTCCTATCTTCTGTTCATGGTTTATGGGAATTTTCTAAAACTAGACAAGTATATTGGGTGTTCAGAGGACTGTTTTTTTTTTTTTTTTTTTTTTTTTT
>NW_017729024.1:78793320-78808023 GCF_001723915.1 Gavialis gangeticus
TTTTTTTTTTTTTTTTTTTTTTTTTGTGTGGGTATTACTGCAAAGCAGTATTCTATTTTAGCATCTTTTAAAGTGTGTAAAATGTTTTAATACAATTTACCAGTCTGAAAGAAAGAAAGAAGTTAGTACTATGTGACCAATTATCTCTCTTCAGCACACAGTTTAATCTGGTTGTCCTGTTTGTTTCACAATTTCTATTTTACTAATTGCATTCCTCCTTGAAAGCCTTGCTATCTAATAGGAAAGATAATTTTAGTTCTTTCCATTTATGTGCAGCACTGTGGCTAAGTACAGGCAATCAAAAAGCCTGAGGCAGAATCGATTCCATCTTCGCAGGTTTCTCTAAGCTGTGTAGATTGAACTGATAATGAAGTGAACTGATGTTCAGTTTTCAATTGGGAAAGTCAGGCAGGGGCCTGTGCTGACCCAGGCCACAAGGTTGGGGCACTAGAACATGCCTTCCAGCCTGCCCCTGTGGGAGCAAAGAGCCCCTCTCCTGGTCCTGGCCACCCAAGCCAGGTGTCTGGCTACAGGGAGATCCCCATGCCTCTCCCCAAGTGATCCTGGGATCCCTCTAACCCTGATCTGCCCAGCTGGGGCAGAGGATAATTCCCCTCCTGTAGGGCCAGGCCTCGCTGACACTCAGGGGAGAGGAAGAAAGAAGTCCCTTCTACTGGGGCCAGCCTCCAAGACTGGCATTTGCCCATGTAGAGGGAGCCCCACACCAGGCTGTGCCAGCATGAGTCACTGACATGTAGGGGGGAAGGGGAACAGCCAAACCCAGGTCTCAGGCCTCCAAGCTGGGCTCTTCTCAGCTGGGGGGGAGTGGCCCCTGGGGTGGTCCCCTTTTCCCCCAACATTTGGGCCAGTTCCATTAAAAGAAGGATAGTGCCCTGCTGCCCAGCACAAGCCCCTTGTGTTACCTGGCACATCTTGCTGGCTGCTGCTGGTGCTGGGATCTGCAAAGAGCTCTCTGCAGGCTAGCAGAGTTCCAGCCTGCAGGGAGCTGGTGGGAGAGGGAGAGGGGTGGTCAGGAAGGGGGCACCATGTACATAGCCATGGGGAAGCCTGGAGAGCAGCTCCCTCAGGTAAGTTGGGAGTGGGGATTGAGGCTCCCATAGGGAGGGAGGGAGCCAGCTGGGCAGTGTGGGTGGCTTGAGGCCTGGGGTCTCAGTGTGTGACCATAGGTCCCTGGTGGGGAGCGGGATGGGGCCACAGGTGTCTCAGCAGGGGGTGGGGCTGGCTCCCTGCTACTGCATACACTCCCCGGAGGGGGAAGTTGGGGGGAACCTGTGCCCCTCCAGATCTGTGTGTGGGGCAGGGGTGAGGATGGGAGTGGGCAGCCTGCTGTGGGCTCAGGTACCCTCCCCTGCTGCCCTCCCTTGGGGCCTCTGCGGCCAGGCACGCTGGATCTGGTGCAGCTGGGTGGGGTGGGTGGGGAAGCTCCTTTCCACTGCTGCGAGCCCTGCGCTACTCTGGTTATGCATCTTCTGCCTGCCCTGCAGCAGTGGGGGCAGCAGCACGGGGTTGTGCCCCTTGTTGATCAGGGGTGAGCAGGGGGTGCATTGCCAGGACAGTGTGGGGCTCATAGCAGCAAGGAGCTTCCGTACCTGGCCCAACTCTGCGCTGCTGTTGCTGCTGTGGAGGCCCTGGGGGAGGGGAGCAAGGTGGGGAGCCTGACCCCACAGTGGGCAGCCTGCCCCCATCCCATGAACAGATCTGGGGGGCATGGGTTCCCCAGGCTGTCCCTGGAAGTGTGCACAGTGGCGTAGAGCTGCCCTGCCCCTCTCCTCCTCTCTCCCTACCCCCTGCCAACCCCACCCAAGCCTGCAGCAGGCAGCTCAAACCCATCCTCCTATGGGCTCTGCTCTGGATATGGTGCCCACACTGTGGGGAGGAGCTGGGCTTCCTGCTCAGGCTGCAGCAGCCACTGCCTCCCATAGGCAGCAGCCAGGGGGCTGCGGATCTGGGTCCCTGGCCCTGGGGGTAGCTTTGACAGCTGGTGTGCCCCTCTGGCATGGCTGGTGGGAGGGCAGGGGGCTGTGATAAAAGGGCCCAGGGGACTGGGTGGGGAGTGAGGGGCACTGGCAGGGCCAGGGGGCTGTGACTTGGAAGTGGGGGGCCTGGACCTGGATCCTGGTGAGCTAAGGCAGCTGATTTTTTCATGATAAAAACCCCAAAGTCAAAATTTACAGGTACTTAAAATTTATTTTACTATAGTGATTGAGGCACTGGTAGGCTTCCAAATTGCTTTACAATTGTAAATATATCAATAAAACGTTGTGCTCAGTTGATACGTGTGTATATATAGTGGCATTTCGTTTTAATTGTGGATTTTTATCAGAGAATTTGTGATTTTTTTGATACGGGAAAACCAGGATCCCTGTTGATCAGTGTGGTGTGGTAGTGCATACAGGAAAGTGAAAGCATTTAGGCTCTCATATTGATTTAGGTAATGCTTTCATTATAACCCTATGCACTATATCTAGGAGGCAGATTCAAATTCATGAGTTCAGAGTGGGAAATCTAATTGAAGTCCTTGAAATAACTATGTTAAATACCTATTAAGTATGTTCTTGAATACATAGTGCTTATTGACTCTAATTGGAGCTACTAGGTGCTCAGTATGTCAGAGATCCTATTCTGTTTACTTTGGCATCTTAAAATAAGCTTTAGGAATAAAACATAGGTGCTTTGGACCATTTTGCTGTAGGACCCTAACTTTAGGAATCCATTGACTATTTTGGCCATTGTTAATATCATTACTGTCAACATTGTAAGCCAGACTTTTAGTACAATATCCACGCTAAGAAAAACTTTTGTTTGACTTTCTGGCATGGTGCTCCAAATATTTCTGTAGTATTATATGTACATGCTATAAACTCTGTACATGCTATAAAAACTTCAGGTTTTGAAAGTTAACAGAGGTTAACGCCTTTGCTAAAAACGGTGAGCCAGATCTTGAAACGTATAGATTCTTTTTAACTTTCTGTTTCCAGACATGTCAATTAGGGTATGTGCCTAGGTTCATGGGACCCAATCTATGATCACATGGCTTGCTTTAAGTTCCATGATCATAGTCTGTGCTAAATAAATAGTAAGGTGGAAAATCTAGTAAAATTCAGTTGTTGTTTTTTTTTTTTTGGCATGTGTTCATCAGTATAAGCAATAAAATACATTGGTTAACCAGTGTATAGTGTTTTTAAAATAACTTTCCCTACTGGATAAACTGGTGCCTAATGTATCTATAACTGCTTAGATGTCCAACAGCTCAAGCTGTGTGCATAAATACAGGCGGACTTCTATCCTGCAAACAGGTGCTTGACTTCTAGGCACTTAGGCTGTTTTTTTAAAATCAGAGACAACTCAAGTGTGTTATGTTCTGTGGATCCCTAAACTTGTAGGATGCGCTGTAGAGACTGTTCTCTTGCCAGTGAAGCTTCCTTAGGTTTAAGTGTCTAGCACTACGGTTACATTTTTAAAAACAAACCCTTTACTAGGAGATATGAGTTTGATCCAACAAACTCCTGAATTCTTTTTGTTCCATTTCATGTAAAATAAGGGCCAGGGGTAAAATACTCTAGACAAAAATAAATAAAGCTGTTTAAGTTTCTTCTGAATTTTTCCTCCTGGTCTTAATTAAACTATGATCAATAACAATTATGTTAGCTTCTGATCTTGAATTTAACTTGAATATTTTTTTTTCTCTCTAAAGGTCATTGCTGTAGTTTCAGCGACCCATCCATTCATATCAAAAGCTCTCCAGACAAAACCAGAGCAATGGTATCTTGAAGTGTTTTTAAAAGTTGCATTTAGACCATACACTAGTACCTCTTTAATTTCTTACTGACTACTGTGTTAAAGACAGAGGAGTTAAGACCCCAGGTAATTCACGTTCTCTCATAGCAGCATTGTTTTGTACTCTTGTACAAAACTGGTGTCCAAAAAACATACTACTACCATGGATCAGTATCTAAAATGGGCTCTTGAAGAAAAAGTTTTAAGAAATTCCTTTGTGCTTTGTGGCATAATCTTTCCTGACAAACTTTACTGTAAATATTTCATTACTTTTCCCTCCGCATCAAAAGTACCCCAAACACTTAAATCAAGTCTTGACTGTCTTGGGGAGGGGGGGAATTAACCCTATAACTCCCACTGAAAGTAGTTCTGCCTTAAGTGCTCAAATGCAACATTATATGTTTTGTGCTGTAACTGCACCTTAATATATTAGCCATTGCTACTCTTCTACTCATTTGAGAGTGCATTTTGTTAATAATATATTTGAGAGTTTCCTCTGATTTTTCAAGAATAAAGGAAGCATGTCTTAAGAACTCTTAAACATGAAAGTTGTTTCGTACTTTGACATGTTGCTGGAGTTTCCCTGCAGCATTTTCCCACAGCATTAAGATACAGAAGTTTATTCTTTCCCTTCCCTCTGTGGAAAAATGAATAGATGTTATGATACAGAAAACAGTGTTCTATCAAGTACAGGTTTAGGCCCCTTATGTGGAAATCTTTGGGTTACTTTTGTTGTCACTGCTTTCAATAGATGCTCTTAGTAATTTTTTTGCTGTATGATGGTTAGGTCTAAGTGTCAACTGCTACAGTGTGGGTGGCTGGCTTTTCATTGTTTTCTACATTTCATAACTTTTAAAGGGTATTTGCCCAAATACTACCTGGTCAGATATCTTTATTTTTTTTTTTAAATAAACATGCTGATAGGATGAAATTTGTTTCATCAACTTTGATAGAAAGTAGAAATTTCTGAAAATAAATGGATGTAATCCAGTTGCTTAATCTTGTTTCTGAAGTGTAGTTTTCATGCCTACATCAGATATTTTCTAAAGGATGAATATCATTAGTGATGACTCACAACTATTAAGCTCTAATTTTCCTTTGTACAATTATGCTGCCTTAAAGCTGCTGCCAGTGAATGATCAGAACTTTAAAAATTTCATTACCTTAAAAGGCATTATTTTGTCCTCTAACATGTGACCCGTGTTTTGAAATTTTACTATACAGCCAAGTTTGTATTCAGGGCTTTACATCACTACTTTTGGTTTAGAACAAGGTTATTATAAAAGTAATCAGAATAACAAATCTAAATGTAACAGCTTGGAAAACTTCCTATTAATACAAAGGAATTTGTTGTTCAATGCGTGCTGCTGGAATACTGAACTCTTGTTTCTTAGGTCACTGGTTTGAATCCACATTTAATACCTGTAATCCTAAATATAAAATGCATCTGATAGTCTGCAAACAGAGTACCTATACATGCATCAATATCAGAATGGCAGGATGTTTCAAATAGGGATTCCCAGGGATGTGTTCTGGGTCTTGTACTTTTATACCTTTTTTAATTAATGATTTGGATGCAAGGATAGAGAGCTTTCTCCTTAGGCTTGCAGATGATACAAAACTGGGAGAGGTTGCAAACACTTCCGAGCATAGGATTAGAAATCTAAACTGAAGAACTGGCTTGGAGGTATGAAATGAATTTCAACAGACAAATGTAACATGCTAAATCTGGGGGAAGCAGGGAACGTGAATGCACAAATACAGAATCAAGGATATTCAGGTGGACAGTAGTGCTGCTAAGAAGGATCTGGGGGTAAGGGTTGATCAGAGACTCAATGTGTGCCATCAGTTTGATGCAGTTGTAAATAAAGAAAATATAATTTTGTGCAATATTAACAGAAATACTATAAATAGTACACGGAAAGTGAAAGTACCAATCTATTTGAAGCTGGTTAGGTCTCAGCTGGAGCATTGTGTGCAGTTCTTGGCTCTACCTTTGGAAGAATGTAAAGAAAGAAAGTAGAGACAACTTTGAAGCAAGCATCAAAGATGATAGTGGGGTTGGAATGCAAGCCATATGAAGAAAACTTGAGAGAACAAAGTATGAATAGTTCAAAAAAAGGAGATTAAGACGTGGGGGCATTACAGACGTTTTCAGAAGCCTACTATCAACAAGAAGGTGAACAATTATGTTCTTCTTTTCCACACTGGGCAGAAGATGAAGTAACAGTTTTAAGACAAAGAAAACCATTTAATTTCAGAAAAAAATTTCTTGCCATCTACACAATAGGACAGTGGAACAGGGAGGATGTAAAATTGTATTCACTGGAGGTTTTCAAATGTTTGCCTGGGATAGCTTAGGAATAATGCATTTGTGCAGAGAGTTGGGTATATGACTCTTAAAGGCCTATCCATCTCTGTGGACATTTTTACATATGATCTGGGAGTTGGGGAGTGGGGTGGTGGTGCTGAGGGTAGTTCTCAGAGCTGCTTTAATGAAAGTGCCTGGAGCATCTCATTTATCAGCATCTCCATGTTTTAAAATGGCAGCTGGGGCACTTTAGATAAAGCTTTTCAAACAAGCTTTAGTTAAAGCATCCCTGCTGCCACTTTGAAGTGTGGGGACACTGATACATGAGATGCAAAGGCTGGCTGGAGCAGGCAAGGGTAATTACCAAGCTCCAGAAGACTCAATTAATTGTGTCTGCTCCAGTGCACTGTAATAGTAGGAAAAGATAACTTGTTTGTTAGATGCTTTTCACCTGAAGTGTCCCATGCTTGCCTGCTGAGTGCTAAAGAGTATAATGCACCCACAATAATTCTAGTTGTCCCAGCATAGCCAAGGTAGGCCTTCAACTCTATTGAAATGTAAAGACTTTTTTGTGGTTTTAACAGAAACATTATCTTGAATAATAATTGAATAAAGAGTAAAATAATAAAAATGGCCTGTTCCCAAGTCTTTTTTTGTTTTCTTTTTATCAAAAATTGTTTGTTAAAATTTTATGAACAATAACTGATCATTTTAACTGGCATTTTAGCATTATGCATTCAATCACAGGACAGAAAATCAGGACTCTCATAAAAGCAGACCCTCTATTTCTACATTTGACTCTAGGGGCTATGGAAGTCGAATGAATCTAATAAAAATATGCCCTTTAAAAGTGCAGTAGGTATTATTCAGCTCTATTCAATTGCTTCCTAAAAGTCATTATGACCTCAAGGGGACTAGGTTTCTAAAATGGAGGAGCACAAAAAAAGAAAACTTCCCCATTGGCTTCAGTTCAGTAAGTTCAGAATGCTTACTTCTCATTCCACTTCGTCCTTAAAAGTACACCTAAGGAACACACACAAGTTTATGAAATTATAAGGACTTGCCAATATGTATCCTTCTCTAAAACAGCATAGTTCCTTACATGCCACATTCACCTTGCCACAAGGGCTCTGTTCCCTTCCTGGTTATGTACAGGAAGGGTGGCGCTCACTCTTTAGTATCTCTTACCACATCACAGTGGCTGTAATGAGTTTAAATCTGTAGCTTTTGGCTGACCAGCAGTAGGAAGTTGAGTGATCCCAGTGTTCCTCCATTCTGTTGTGGAAGCCTTTTCTCTTGCTTAAAACACAAAGAAGGATGATGGCGTGTATGTATGCAGTTGTTCTTTGGAGGGAAGGTAGAGAAAGTTTGTCCAGTCGGTTTTTTCCCCCCCCCGTCCCCTCCTCTTATAAAGAAAGGGGAATGAATACTGCCTGCCATAATGGTTGCTGGTGCAAGAAGAGGAATCTGTCTCTTTTGAGTCCCCAGTATTCATTTGAGTTATTTGGCAGGTTGCATTTGGGGTAAAATGGACAAGAGTCTGATTTGATCCCATTATTATTTTTATTATTTAAACAAAAGCCAGCAGGGGTTTTCCCTCCACAGTAGTAGGCTTTGGATTAATGCCAGAGGCTGTTGAACGCAGATCAAAACACTGTTTATAACGTTACAGTTTTAAAAAATGGGCAATGCCAACAATACCTACTGTGGAAATTAACCCAAAACTAGCAGACAAGGTTCTTCGGGTAGATGTGATATCTTGTATTAGACCAACTAAATGGAAAAGTTGTTCTTTGCAAGTTTTCATGCAAAAACGCTCTTCTTCAGGCATAGAGAGAGTCTGCTGGTGAACTGTGTACTCCTCTGGATAGAATAGAAACTAATATGCAAAATGCAGGTCTGTGAAAATGTAAAAGCATGGGAGTGAGGATCAGAGGGATGGAAGACAATAGGTGTGAGACAGGTGTGGTGGGAGGTGGTGAGAGGGAATGTTGAACTGGTAATACAAGAATGTAGCTGGTAAAATGCAGACAGGTTACTTGGAGTTATCAGATGGCAGGTGGCTTATAATGTGCCATAAATCCAATGTCTATATTTAGTCTGTGATTTTTTTGTATCCAGTAGATTTATGAAGTGAAGTGCATAGGCTCATCTACAAAAGGTGTTTTGTATCTTCCCTTTGAGGATTAGAACTGAGAGGTTGGAGAGAGAGAGATTGTCTTGTGAAAAGTGTGCAATTGGGTATTTCTATCTTTGATAGATTTTTGGCATGCATTCATTCTGGTACGCAGTTGTTGTTTGGTTTCTCCTACATATTTTCCAGCAGGGCGTTTAGTGCACTGGATGAGATGTATAACATTTCTGGAGGTGCAGGTGTGAGATCTAGGAAGGGTGATGGTGCTATTGTGGGGTGTAGTAATTGTGGGGGTGGTGGAAATAACGCTGGTAGGTTTTACATTTTTTTTTTTTTTTTGTCCCGGCATGTCTGGATCCATTTAGTGTACTTTGGGCCGTAGGACGTTTGCTTCTGGTGATGAGGCTTGTGAGGTTCAATAATTGTTTAAAGGCTAGGATAGGCGGTTCTGGAAAGATCTCTTAAGAATTGGGTCTTTTAGTATGGGTTGCAATTGTTTGAGGATTTTTCATATTGGTTCCAGGGATGAATGCTATGTCACAGACCTGCATATTGGCTTCTATTCTACCCTGGAGACTACAAAATTCACTAGCAGGTTCCCTCTATGCCTGAAGAAGGGTGTCTGTGCCTGAAAACATGCAAAGAACATTTTTTCCAAGTATTTAGTTGGTCTAATAAAAGATATCGCATCTACCCAAAGCCCCTTGTCTGCCTATGTCCTTAAACCAACATGGCTACAACCAACCATCCCAAAAATAGCACAGATTTGTGACTTGCCTGTTGGTTTGCCCTTTGATATTTTGATATTCTATAAATATATGTACAGATTGATTATACATAAATAAAAATAAGACCCTTATTTTTTTTTAATTTTTAATTATATATATGTACTATGCTGAAACCAAGTATTATGGAGAGAGTTGTTTAAAAAAAATCCGTGTCATGCTTTATATAATTTCTGTTGCTCCCCTCAAGAAATGTTTATCACTCCTATATCTGATTAAAAAATACATGTGTTCTCCTTTTCTTGTTGAAGTCAAAGAGTTTTATCCTATGGTATTATAGTTACATTACCAAAAGTTCTGTAGCTCTTATTTAAGCAAGAAGCAGCATAAAGGAGGGGTGGGATAATGTCAAGGAGACTTGAACTAGATACTAAAAGTTCTTAGGGGTTTGCCTATGGGCCCAGTGACCCTGCCAGAGCCAGCCCTCACTGCTCCAGATAGGGAGCAGAAGGGCGGGGCCAGCCTTGCTCTCTGGAGCAGACAGGACAGTCCAGCCCAGAGCTGCAAAATGCTGGGATGCTGGGGGACTCTGAGCTAACTTGAACGTGGAAAGGGTCTGGGTCAGAAGTTTCATAAACCGGAATCAGTTAAGTATGATACTACATTCAACCAGGTTTATTTTAAACCAGTTTCAGCCATTTTGCAGCTGGTTTATGTGCACTGAACTTCTGTTCTGTTACAGGTTTAAACAGTTTCTGATCACTTAAACTGGTTTATGTGCAACTTCTGTCTCTAGCCATTGTGTCCAAATGAAGTAGAACAAAGGGTACTGTTGCTTTTTACTATAGTTAGGTCAGTGCAAAGCAATGCATTAGCATCTCATGCAAATATTTGGTCTCAACCTTTCATTATGAGAGTAAAATAACTTTTCATATTTAGAATGTAGTATTTCAAAGTTAAATGTTAGTAGTATACTTTTAATCAAAATAGAATTAATTTCACTGCTTATGACATGAAGATGGCTTATTTGGGATTCATATATCTTTTAATACCTGGTTTAAAATGCTGCTGCTTGTGACCAGAGACGCTATGAGGAATGTCTTCAGAAAGCATTCAAAAGCTTGTCTAACTTTATCCCAACTATATAGTGGGTCAAATAAAGATGTCACCTGAATAAATTCATGACTCTTGCATATTTTCTAGCTCATTGTGACTACACTATCCCTGTTACACTACAATATCTGGTTTCTAATCTTAAATGTAATTTGGAGAGTTTTAAATATTTTTCAAAATGTTGATGGACTTAATTAGTGATTTATATTTCATTGCATTTTATGATGCATAGTTCATGAGTTGTGCACTAGACAGTGATGTTTTCCTTGTCAGTTTCAATATACTTATCTCTTAGTTGTGATTTACTCGGGTATTTTATTAGTTATTTAATGTTACTTAATTCCCTTGATTTTTGCATATAAATATTTGAGTTTTAGCGAAGTGTTTTATAACATTTGATGTGTAACTATGCTAACTAGATCTGCCTTTGTGATATTATACATAGGTTTTCATTGGAAATGATAATATGTGCCTTTAAAAAATCTAGTAGTGAGAGACTGCTTACAGAAAAGTAAAGCTTTTAAAGAAACATCTGATTTAGATTTTTAAGTGAAAACAGCCCATTTTGAAATAATGGAGACCAACAGGAAAAGTTTAATATCTTCAGGGCTACTATGTGGAAACTTCTAATTAAAAAAATTAGGAATGAGATTCTTGACACTATCTAGGAAATTTAGAACACTTTCCATTAACTTTAACATGTTTCTAAAAACCCTTAGACAGCTTAGCAGATCTTTAGATCTGCAGGCTGGCATCATTCCCATGACTGATGTGAAATAAGTAAATGAGTGTCTTTGAATCTGACAAATAGTCTGGTTCACAGCTTGCTTAGGATAAGTAGACTTTCTTGAATGAGAGCAACCAAGTTTGCAGACTAAGCTTTCTTAACCAAATTAAATGAATAAAGGTTTTATCCCTTATGTCTGTAAAGATAGCCCTCCGTAAGTGAATGAAGTTAATTGATGTAGTGCTGCCTTTCTATGGGTAGAGAGAGCATCTAGCCTACTGAGTAAAACTGACAACAATGTGGCCTATCTCAGTGCTGCTCCTCAAATCCTATGGATAGCTGTGAACCTGTCAAGAACTGGGCGCTACTGCTTTTCTGAAGCTTGAGAGAGCTATGTGCAGAAGCAGGCCATGAAAGTGTTCAGTGATGAAGGGCATGAAATAATAAAAGGGGACTGAGAAGGACAGGTAAACTGACAGCAAATGTGAGAGTGGAATAGAGTGAATGAGTGAAAAAGATTCTTCTGCTTGCAACTAGAGGGGCTGGAAGGAGGCTTCATATCCTAATATCTATTAGTCAGAAGCTATAAGCGTAGTTTGTGAGTGGCATTCCTCACATTAACCAAACATGTTGAAAATTCCTTCTGGAAAATAGGAATCCTTTGATTTTAATTCTTTGTATCATTGGATATATCTGTACCATATTTCTGGTGCTCTGGGGGAAGCCTCTCTCAAGCATACTTTTCCTACCCTCTCCCATTCCCTTGGGCTGAATTTAGAATTGCATCACTGAAGTCTCTTTGGGGATATCCCCTTCAGCTGCTCTCAGGCATACCAGTAGCCTAAATCCCAGGAGTGGCTGCTACAGAAACCCTTAGATTGGTTTCCCTGCATTTCTGCATGTGATACATCCATATCAAGAAGGTGGACATTAAGTGCTTGGGATATCAGGGATGAGAGTATCAGGGATGGGGGTGTTTTGTTTTTTGGTAAATTTCTAAGTTCCATGTGAGACAGTATGAGATGTAAGGACATATACTCTAAGGGTGAATATGCATGGCTGTGTGTGGCTAGAGAACAAAATGTGGTAAAGGAAAGACTAATGGGATATGTTAAAGTTGGTTATGGGGGGCGGTGGGGGAGGAAATAGGACAGAAGCTATGGGAATATGTTGAGATCAGATTGTAGAGCAGAAATAAAAGAATGTTTGCTTTCTCTCAATGTAGTTTGAACAGAAAGTCAATGATGGGCTGTTAAAAACATTTACCAATGAAACTGGTTTAAAACTAGCACTTACCCAATACCCACAGAGTTTCGGTTTTGACAAGTAGATGTTTTCTGGTCTATAAAGCTAGACAAAATATTTGACTGAAAAAAATGTTCATCAGCTCTGTGCGTTACATATACCAAAAAGAAAGCGAAACAGAGTAGACTTTCTTCATGGGGGTGGTCCCTATACCAGTATAATCCTGGTTGATGACTATTATAGTGCCCCTTGTGGTATGATCTGCTGAGAGGGAGCACATCTGTTCCAGCTCAGAGTTGCATCTTATACTTTTAACCTTAGAGATGCCTGATTCAATCTTCTGTTTCAGGCAATATGGCAGCTACTACACAAGTGTCAAATGCCACTTTTCTCTTTGCAGTTTAATGATCAGCATTCTAACAAAAGAATACAGCTATCAATACTAATCCACAGACTGAATTAGATTTTCTTCTGCCTCCTGCAACAATTAAAAATATACATCTCTCCCAAATGATACCATTATTTCAAGAAGAAGACTTTAGCTTACATCTTAGAAAGTGTAAATGAGAAGGACATTGCACTTTGAGAAGATGAAGACTTTTAAAATAAAATTTCCGTCTAAAAGATTGGTTATTGTCTGCTACAAATAGGTTAGCGTGAATTGAATCTTGCAGCCTTTACTTAAATATAATTTACTGAATAAGTGTGCATTTGCTCTCCTGAATTTTTCTCTCAATCTAAACTCCCTCAAACTCCTGTCTTCACTCTGTTCAAGTTTCCTTCATTTTATAGTTTCCTTGTATGCTCATCTTTGTGCCTTCTGCCATGCTGCCTTTGCATATATGGTACAATCTCTGCATTCCTGCCCATCTTATGATCTCTTATCCTAGTTTTCTCTGAAACCTTTCAACATGAATCCAATAGAATAGAAATTTGTAAAGAAAGGTAAATATTAAATGAAAAAAATCTCCAACCATGAAAACTAGTAGAGTCAAGATTTCTTGTCTCTGTAGGGAACTTCAAACAGTCTGCTCCTTGTCATTTTTATACAAGCATTGTCCAGTTCCTGCATGGGGTTCTGTCTGCTGTTCTTTTGTCCTGATTAGTTAGACAGTGCCCCCTGACAGATGTTAAAGTAAAAGCACAATGGGATCTGATGGAAGATTCCAACAATTGTGTTTTCCTGTCATACCACGCATGCATATCAGGAGGTGTGGAATCCTGCATCAGATCCCATCATGCCATGTTGGCTGTACAGGGAGAGCCCAGGTTTGGGCTCCTGCTATACTGGCAAGTAGCAAGCTTGGCTCTCAGCTGCAGGAGAACACTATGTTCAACCGATTGGGGCTTCCAGCTGGGGAGCAGTTAGTTGACTGGGGCTCCCAGCCACAGGAGTGCATGGTGTGCTTCCCCAGCTGGAAGCTTGTATCAGCTGAGAGACTTTCCAGCCTCTGCAGCATACAGGACTCTTGACAGGCTCCTGTGGGTTCCAGAGTCTGGGTACTGGCCCCACGTTCAATTAAAGGTGCGATTAAGAACCAGCCACGAAGCTATTGCACATACTTTGTGTAATAATGTTGTTGTTTATTACAGACACTTTGTGTAATAACTTTGGGGCCTAGTCCTAATTTTATCATGCCATTGATTGATTGATTAAATGTGTTGCCAGGTCACTGTTTAAAATGTTATTAACCAGCTAATCAAGTCTTAAGTGTAATGTCTGTCAGGGGCCTAAGTTGGCTCTTCCTGTTTTTTCTCAGCTTCAAAATGCCAAGAATACCTATTCATTATAAATAATTCCTGCCTTAAAGTTGGACAGGTGTTAAAATAAAGGCTATCACTGTCAAAAGGAAGGCTTTTATTAATATGTAGACATATGAAACAATAGGGGGTAATTTTCCCTGGATTTTCCTCTGTAGCATATTTACTCTGTAGCTTTCCCAAGCTGTCTGTCCAAAGTGTACACTACAACAGTGTTTGGCCCTGGGGGAGAGGAGAGGTACGGATGGAGGAGTAGAGGGTGGTAAGCTGAACCTAGTTGCATTCATTGAAGAGCTACTGTAGGATGAAATTATCTGTAAGGTTTCACACGTGGCTGATTCACTAGTGTATACTGAAGCCCTCAGTTTTTGATAGGCATCTGTATCCTGGACTGGAGTGATTTCCGTGTGATATTTTCTCATGTTTAGAAAATAAAATAGACACGTGGTAGGAACAAATAAGTAAGGTGGGAATTATGTTTAAAATTTCCATAAAAGGAGTTTGAAAACAGTTGTTAAAGGAAGATATGAACCTAATGTAAAATGAGGGTTTAAAATGAAGGCTATTCTGTTATAATTTCATGTATAGAATTCTAGTGACAGTCATAAAAAGAATCATGCATGGAATGCTAGCAGTGTAGAGTAGCTATTAGGCCTGTGCGAAGAAGATAGTATTTGCTTTCATAGAATCATAGAAGTAGGGTTAGAAGGGACCTTACAGATCTTCAAGTCCGAACCCCTGCCAGGGCAGGAGAAAAAATTGGGCTCAAACGATCCCAGCTAGGTACGCATCAAGCCTCCTCTTAAAGACCACCAGGGTAGGAGCCAGCATGACTTCCCTTGGAAGTTGGTTCCAGATCCTAGCCGCCCTAGCTGTGAAGTAGTTCTTA
>NW_017729024.1:78813023-78820775 GCF_001723915.1 Gavialis gangeticus
GAGCCCTGGGGGACTCCGCTGCCCACTTCTCCCCAGGTCAAATATGACCCATCCACCACCACCCTCTGAGTGTGACCCTTCAGCCAATCTGCAACCCATCTGACTGTGTAGGCATCAATGCCACAGTCACCCAATTTCTTAATGAGGATGGGGTGGGAGATGGTGTTAAAGGCCTTGCTGAAATCCAGAAAGACTACAACCACAGCAACACCTGCATCCAAGGCTTTTGTGACCTGATCATAAAAGGCAGTCAGGTTGGTCTGACATGACCTGCCCCTAATGAAACCGTGCTGGTTGCCCTTGAGCATCATCTCTGAGGCTGGCCCATCACAGAAGTGCTCCATGATGATCTTCTCAAAGAGTTTCCCTAGGATTGAGGTAAGACTGATGGGCCTATAGTTACCTATAGGATTTGAATTTGGCCAATTTGGGGGACAGTGATTCGATTTGGTGTTTTGAGTCACTGTCCTGAATTGATTTGGCTGAATCTGATTTAGAGATTCGGCTGCCACCGAATCTCTGAATCAGCCAGGCCCATCCCCTACCCGTCCTAGCGCCCGGCACTTGGGGAAAAAAAAAGCCCTGATTCACCAGGTGCTGCCGGGTGTGTGTGTGTGGGGGGCAATTCCCGTTGCCCCCCACTGCTCCATGCTGCATGAGCCCCCTGATTCCCCCCGTTGCTGTCCCAGCCTCTCCCATGGCTGTCCCACCTGCCCCAGCTCTGGCCCTTTAAGACAAAAAACCCCAGACTCACCACTCCTGCCTGGGGTGGAGGTCATTCCTGCTGCCCCATGTCATGAGGGGTGGCTCTGCATGAGACCCCTGAAGCCCCAAGGCCGCTGTAGGAGTGAGTCCTGGGGTATTGTTTTTTGTTTATTTGTTTGTTTTTGTTAAAGGGCCAGAGCTGGGGTGGGTGGGGAAGCCATGGGTGGTGCTGGGGAGCGGGGGGACAGAGTTGGGGGTCTCAGGCAGAGCCCACCATGCAGCATGGGGCAGTGGGGGGCAGCAGGGATCACCCTGGTGAGTCGGAGCTTTTTTCTAAGGAACTGTGAGCTGGGTTGGGCAGGGCAGCCATGGGTGGGGCTGGGGGACTGGGTGGAGGATGGGGCCGGGCAGCACTATACTTCTTCTAGATTTGATATATTGTAGAATAGAGGGAGACTACAGGTCTGCTAACTTGTAATACCTAAAAGATCCCAAGGCTCTATTTCTGACAGCCTCAAAGGTTAATTACAGATAGTAAAAAGACCAAGGCTGAATCGATTCAATCTTTGCAGGGTAATCTAAACTGTATAGACTGAACCGAGAAGCAAGCGAATAGACAATCACTTTTGATTCTGGAAATGTAGCCACATGCCTGCAGTTGCTCAGACTAGAAGCTGGGGGGTGCCAGTGAATGCCTTCCCTTTCCTTTGACAATGGCTGAAAGGCTGGAGGAAAGCTGGGAGAGAAGCCCTCTGAGGCTTTTTCCCCTCCCTGCTCAAGCTGGAGGGAGTGTGGCCAGGCCCTGGGCCAGCCTGCTGAGTGTGATTTTTGGGGGTTTTAAACCCCCACCCTGGCCTGCACAGACCCCAGGCAGGGTGTGCCAGAGTGGGGAGGGGGCAAGCAGCCCCTACCAGGCTTTTCCCCTGCTTCCCATCTTTATTAACGATTTGGATGTGGGAGTGAAGAGCTCACTGGCCAAGTTTGCGGACGACACCGAGTTATTGGGGAACATGGTCATGCTTGAAGATAGGCTACAATTACGGGCGGACCTAGACAGACTAGCAAGTTGGGTGGATTGGAACAAGTTCAATGTTGAGATATGTAAAGTGCTCCACCTCGGGATGAGCAACTTCCAACACGCCTACAGGCTTGGCGGCACCAAACTAACTAGCACCATGAGTTAAAGGGATCTGTGGGTAATTAATAGACTACAGTATGAATATGAGCTGGCAGTGCAATGCTGTAGCCAGTAGGGCAAATAATACTCTGGCATGCATCGATTCTTTCACTATACTCAGCACTGGTGAGACTGCAGCTGGAGTACTGCATCCAGTTTGGGGCACCACACTTCAACAAGGACATGGACAAGCTTGGGAGAGTCCAAAGAAGAGCTACCCATATGAGGAAAGGCTGAGGGATCTGGGATTCTTCAGCCTGAGGAAAAGAAGGCTGAGAGGGGACCTGGTAGCAGCTTACCACTACACTAGGGGAGTACATCAAGGGCTCAATGAGCAACTGTTCACCAGGGCCTCCGTAGGGAAAACTAGGAGTAATAGCCACAAACTCCTGGAAGATCGAGTCAAGCTCAACATGAGGAGAAACTTCTTCACAGTCAGGTGTCCAGACTGAAATAAACTCTCTCCAGAGGTGGTGCAATCACCTACCCTGGAAATCTTTAAGAGGAAACTAGAAAGTCACCTTGCTGGGGGTCACGTGACCCCAGTTATCTTCCCTGCTTGGTGCAGGGGGCTGGACCCGATGCTCTTCTGAGCCTTACAGTCTATGAATCTATGGTCAATTGACAGTATTTGACTGGTCAATAGACCAGCTTGTCAATCCTAGGCAATGGGTTTTGTAAGAGAAACAGCTTAGAGTTCTAGTTTAAAAGGTATAGCTCAGCAAGAGGTACTTATAGTTGTGTCCTATGAAGTTCTTGGCACATTTATGGGCATTATAAAATAACAGTGTCCAGTAGAGTGTATTCTATACATTAGTTAACATAAAGTTCTTAATAGAAATTCAGTTATATATTCTTAACTTGTTCTCCTTTATTAATTGGCCACTTGGAAAATTTGCATCTGGTGCAGCATGCAGTATTCAGCCAGCTCCAACTTGTGCTTTCTCTGACCACTTTATCATCTTGTTCTATCATTTGCTTTGTTCTCAAGCTTTAGAGAAAATTTCTGGTTATACTTATGTGTTGTTTTTTTTTAAAGAAGGAGAATGTCTTAAAAGGACATACAGTCCTTTTATTGGGTTTCAATTTAAAATCTGTACTTGTATTCCACTCCTCTTCTATCAACATATATCTTACCCAGTAGCAGATCAGACCTGAATATGTTACAATGCACAGCAACTTCTGGAAACGCAAGGTGAAGATAAAACTCCTGCTTCTTGGTAAATTGACAGATTGATTCAGACCCTACTCCCACATTCAGTGCATAAAACAGGAAAAAGTAAATTAACATCAGAACAGTGACTGTATAGAAGGAGATTAGTAACAACACAACCAGTCCCAGTCCAGTTCCTGGCCGCAAACTCAATACAGTGTTTTAATAGCTTGCCCAAACTTAATAGTTTTACATAGTGTGCAAATTCTGTGGTGAATTTTATCTTAATCTATTCCAGCAAGCCTCTCTTAGTGACACGTAACAAACTATGCAAGTTTTTTATTCAAATGCTCACCAGAAAATAGTGTGGATTAAATAGTGCTGTTTCCAATTCTAATAGAGTGATATAACAAAAGGACAGGTTCTTTCCCTGAATTTTAAGTATCAAATGCAAAAAAAGGGAACAATGTAGTAGTTTGGAAAAAGCATGTGTGCTGTGAATAGTTGAGGGGGTCAGTGAACTGAGACTCTTCTGAGTTTGTTATTTGGCCACTGAAAAATCTTTTTGCCAGTGAAGAGTGGGGGGGAATTTATAACTCACGTATGTGAGGGCATGGGGAGGAGGAGGTAGTGGGATGGCTTGTTGAAGGACTGCTGGGCATGGCCAGTCAGAAGTCTGAAAGAAAGAGGAGAAAGAAAGAGAGAGTTGTTTCATTTCCAACAGTCAAGGAAGGGTGGTAACACATATTTATTAAAACTACCAGCTGGAAGTTAACACTGTGGAGAGGCCAGAGAGATCACCTTTCCTCTTTGCTGCCATTCCTGGTTTCTTCTTGGAGTGCTATCCCTGAAGCTGAATTCTGGGCATCTTGGCTTTGAATCCCTTTTTAGCTAGCGGACTTTATTAAGTTTGTCCAGGAAATATTTAAAGTTTTATTATTTTCATATGTTTTAAAGTAAAATATTTTTCAGTGCTTCTGTAAAATGGTAATGATAAAAGAACAATTACATTTAAAAGTAATAAAGAAAAGTGTGACCCCATTTGTGTGTGGGGAAAGAGATGAAGAGAGAGAGCACTTTCTAAAAAGCCTCTATCTTAATTAAAGCCTGCAATTCTTCTGTTATAGATTAATATAAAAGCCATTGATTTAAAAAAAAAAATTGCTAGGTGAATCTACAGACCTAAAATAGATATTTTTTTCCCTTTCTTTCTTTCTTTTTTGGTTTTATAACCCTTGTATTCTTAAGTAATTAAAATGCACATAGGTAACACAAGGTCTCACTGCCCTTGATAATTTTAGAAGAGAAACCTTTTCCTATGAAAGACTGGATATGTGTTCTCTCTTTTTCCCCAATAAGTTATTTCAAAAAGAGTGTAAGAGCCTTATTTAACTGGAAGAGCCAAAAGATCTTCCAGAAGATCTATGTTGTTATTTGGCATGCCTTAATGGAACATTTCAGTTGTTTGCAGGTTTTTAAAGTAAGATTCCACATTTCTGTACCCTAACGCCCCTTGTATGCTAGAATTAAATTACCTGATTACTTTGCATTGGTGTAAACCCTTAGTCCAGTGTTACAGTGATCCATGTTTCTTTTGCATCAGGGGTGTTGAACCTATCTGGCCCTGTGGGTCAGGTGAGTGGTATGGGGTGAGTCCATGGGCTGGATCAGGCGCATGGACCCCTTCCTTCTCCTCCAGCATACAGGATCTCGCAGCTGTTCTGAGTCCCAGACTGGGTGGAATAGCTGCTAGATCCAGCACAATGGGAGAAGGGAAAGCAGAGGGGTCCATGGGCCTGTAGAGCCCCACCGTCCAGCCCCTGGTCCTATCTTGGTCTGAGCAGACTCACATCAGGCACAGTGCAGGGCTGGTTCATGGGCCAGATTCAATCCATGGGCATATGTTTGACATCCCTGTATAACAGGATTGGGACCCCAGGTGTAGCAGTGATGCCGTCTGGTGGCCACACAACTCCTGCCCTTCTCTGGCTCTTGATTACCATCCTTTTTCTTTTGTCTGCCATGCCTTGTTGTACTTTGTTGATTTTCAAAAGGGAAGCTACCCAAGGGTCCTAGAGAGAGCCCTCATCTGTCTTTCAATCAACGGGTCTCTCCTGGACCCAGCTGGTGCCTATCCTGCCCCTTACATGCTAAATGCATTCTCCTGGATGGTCTGTGCCCCCAGGGCATCTGTTGCCTTAAGGGCTATTCATGGCTTCTTTCTGCCCCTTTAACCATGTCCATGCCTCACAGATGTTATCAGTCAGTCACTCTCATCTCAGGACTACTTAAGGCTCTCTACCCTTCTTGGGATCTTGGTTTTTCTCATCTCCCTTTATAGTCACTCTTGGTCCATCAGCTTAAACCAAAATATGAGCCTACTTGCTACAACTAAAGCTATCCCCACACTGCATCCAAACCTAAACACCAGTTCACTGGCTGTACAGCAAAACACCCCCCTATACTGGGTCATTTCCCTGTAAGCTATCAGCTCTTAATTTGCAGTTCCCAGAGCAGCTCAGGTATCAGCCTGTCACTCCCTCTACTGCAGCCATCTGGCTTGGGAACTTTTCTCCCTGCTGCCTGCAGTACCAGACTGACTGCCCGGTCTTGGGCATTGGCTTTATATGCCTCCTAAGCCCTGCCCCTTCCTGTCAGGTTTCCCCTCTGGGCCTGATGACTGAACTTTTCCTGCTTTTCCTGCTGTGTCCGAACTCATCTGCCTGCAGCACTCCTCTTAATGTAACATGAGCTTCCTGGTTCCCTGTTACACCCTGTCTTATATAGAGTTCTTACAGGAAACAGGATTTCTGTTTCATATATTGAAGACTCATCAAGGGAATGATTCCCAATATCCTTTAATAACGTGTTGTCATCACTCACTGTTTCCATTTACAAATCTTCTTCTGTCTCATCTTAAAATTTCTTACTCTGATCTTTTCCTCTCATTTGAACTGAGTGATTTTATGAAGGTTTGGGCCTGGAGGGGAAAAAATCCTTTTATGAAGAGAAAAGAATTGGGTTCTTTTTCTAGCTAGATACGTAGATGGACCATATTTTGCCATCATTATAGTGAATAGTGTCTTATGTTCTAAGTAGTTAACTTCAGTGGAATTACTTACAGAATATACTTTACTCTGAGAGGGAACTGATGAAATTGCTCTTTCAGAATTTGCTTCTTTCAGCTGTTCTACTTGTTTGGTCTCCTGCTAATCTTAAGTTACAGACATAAGGAGTTAATGATTTCTTTCCCCTCAACTTAGCTGGTTGAGAAATTTCTTGATGTTTCAAATTACATATGAAGGTAGTTCTTCCAGTCTGGGTCATGGCCTGAGACTGGCCCAGCAGAATCATAAATTGAGACAGTCGAGACTTTATCTTTATGCCAGTATAAGCAACCATACTTGCTGAGTTGGATTTGTGTGCGTTTTCTCCTCTAGATTTGTGAGGGAGTTTTTAATTGAGATGTAGTCAATTTAAATGTCATAATGATATGTAAATAAAAGGTAGTTTAACTACTATAATGAAGTACACAGTAAAATCAAGGGCCATTACTACTTTTTTCACTTTGTCAGAGAGGTCATATTTTAGTAAGGAAATGTAGTTCAGTCTGGCTGGTTAGTATCAGGAAAAAATTTGAAGACCTGGCATTACACTTAAGTGTATCTCTATAGCACTGGGACAGATTTCCGCTACAGTTAACTTTTTCAGTGTTAACTCATTGCATTTTTATGGACTTCTGTTATGATAAGATCAGTTTGCTGGTAATATGTATAGGTTTATAACAGGCTTTAAAACTGTGATTAGATAAGCTTATCTTTAATGTATCCAGGTTTGTAATTGACTGATATGTGAATTCTTGCAGTATTGCAAAAGAACTGATGCCATCATGAAGAAACTTTCAAAAAGGTTTAGTAAATATAGAACAATTCCTATTCTACCATTTAAAACAGTTCAGCTATGTTAAAAATAGGATCTGTGCAAATTCTCCATTAACAATATAATTAAGAAATATGTCATGTGTTGCAGTATTTAATTACAACACTTTTCTTTTGTGATCTATGTCATTGTTTCTACATTTTTAATATCATGCTATATCCATCTATAGCTATACATACGGCCCTCGTAACTACAGTACTTATCACCTTAAACGGTTTTTTCTGTGCTTTAATACATTTAAAAGTGGTTATGGTGTAAATATATTAACTAAAAATAATTGGACGTACCTACATTAATATTTAGTAATTATTTCATTACAGTTCTAAATGTGAAAAATGTGCCTTCTAGTACAAATTAAAAACTTAGGTATACACCAATGTTCTACATGCATTTGGGAGTATACCTATTGGCTGCATACAGACGTTCATGGAGGTTAGGGGGAGGTTAGATCATGTTAAAAATGGCCACCCAATCTAAATTAATTCATCCAGGTACAGACCATACACTTTAGATCCTAGTAAGTTTGATTTAAGTGTGAACTGTACTGAAGTTCCAGGAAGGTTAGATCAGTCTAAAAATGGCTGTCTCAATCTTAATTAAGTCTGTCTCTAAGGTAGTTTAATTTAGATCAGGTTGGCCCTTTTTAGACTGATCTAACTTTCCCAAACTTCTGTACAGCTCCCAGTCCTGGGGCTGTGCTTTTCTTACCCCTTCCCTGGCATGGGGTGATTTTTAGCATCTTCCCCTTTCTCCACTCCTAGGTGGACAAACCCCACCC